>NW_028301553.1:25290000-25462500 GCF_042242905.1 Orbicella faveolata
TAAGAATAAGTTCAAGTAAATTCGAAAGTCCGTTTCAAACAAAGGTACCGGGGAAGCCTCGGGACATTTTCCGCCGCTCTTTCTGGTTATCGAACGTACCTTTAGCTGGCATAAAACGACCACGGAAATTGCTACTACTCCTGATGGCGTGCCAGTCGATAACCCCTTTTCGGTTATAAATTTGCGGTTGTATTAAAATGATAGAATGACTGACTACGCGTTTTCTTCAGCCAAAAAAGGGGCCGTAATGGCGAGGTGGTCGTATTAAATTGGTGATCATAAGGCAAATTTTTGTTCATCATATTTTTTGGCACTTCTTTTTACTCACGTCATGTATTAGTAAAAACCTCAGCGAGGAAGTAAGCGTCAAATCATCAAAAAAGGGAAAAAAAAGAAAAGGAAAGGCGACAACAAGAATTTTGTCTTAACAGATCAAGGCGAGCAAAATATTCACAGAAACCGGAAGATCGACGTGGAAAACAAGTTAACCGAGCTTTACTAAAGGAAGTTCTGGGGAAAATCAGTATGAATCGATCTTAGCAGTATGAATCGAACATGCCAAGCAAAGCGACTGAGGCAGGAGGCAGGCTAGGCACACTAGGCAGGAGGAATTTGAAATGTAGCTTTATTTGTACGGTTAGGTCTACCGTCTACACTAATCCGTCACGAAAACGGAGCTTTTTTGAAACGCTCTTCAAACCGGAGGAATTTGAAAACGCCGGCCTTGCGTTTTAGTGTGGATGGAAACCATTTTGAAAACGGAGCTTTTCGAAAACGATGACATCACGATAGTCAGTTATTTCCCTGCCCAGGTTTTCCTCAAACACAATCCCAAATGGTCGGTGATTGTTGCGTTTTCAAATTTCTCTGGCGTAGTGTGGACGAAAAACATTTTTAATGTATTTCCAGAGTGAAAACGCCGTTTTCAAATTTCTCCGGTGGACGGACCTGAAGTTCTACCAGCAAAAAGAGATTCACTACATGAATTCACGATTTATAGAGTCTGATTGGTTCATTTTAGTTAGTGGCCCTCCAGGATGTCTTACTCGTACCACGAGGTCGACACTGACGATTTACAACCAATACTTAAAGATTCAAATGGCAGAGATTTATTGGTCATAGAAATCTCTATCCTCAGTCTGGAGACCAAAAAATGCCCAAACTTAAGTATAGAGGTTTTGCACGGCAGTCATGTTGCATGGCAGAAACAACAGATTCTGTTTTCCTATGGGAATAAATGTTCTTTCTAACGCAAAACATTTTCATTTTTCCTGCCATGCTACATGGCTGCCGCGCAGAAACTTTTTTTTACAATAACTGTCTAATTTCTCGCGCGCTGATTGCCTCATTTTTATCATCAATAAGAGTACAGACTGATAAAACTTTAATTTATGCAAGCTTTGAAGTTCAACTGTCAAGCTATTGACAATGTTCGAGTCATTTTGAATAATATTCACTTATCTTTGTTTACGGCAAGTTAACAGCGTCTTTTCCCCTCATTTATTCCATTTGGGGTCTTGTTATTGTAAGAAACAAATTGACGTCAGTTTTTTATGCATCTGTCCTCTTATTGATGACTAATTTTGTCATAACATTGTCAAAGTTTTCTGCGGAACGACTCGCCTGCGGTTCGTGGTTCCACAGCCACTTTGACAATGTTATGAGGCAATTTATCATCAATAGCTGGTTTTCACACGACGTCACCAAAATTCGAACTACAAAGCTATTGATCTTCCTGAGATTTTACTTTAATGATGTATAAGAGCAGCTGAAAACTAATATTCATACAAATTTTCGCTCCGAATGGGTTCTTGGTTTTCTGATACACTACGCTTGAATTTCTAAGCTTTTCCGTGACGCGGCATTTACATGACGGCCTGGAGGGCTGTCATGATGGTTAAAAAAGTGACTTATTTCGGGGAATTTGGCTTTCTGAACAGTTCATGTCTTAGAAAAAGTATTATTTTAATGTTTTAGAGTTCCTCGAGGGATAAATTCACGCTTTTGTAGCAAAACTCAGTGACAGATGTTTCTGCTGGTTTCCGGCCGCCATGTTGGTGCCCATACGGATGGGCACCAGCATGGCGTCTCCATACAAATCTCTAAAATTTAGGTAAAAAATTTCTCCACATATCTCGCATAGGAAAAATTGCTGTGACCAGAATTTTGGCGAGAGTCTTTGGATATTGACCCTCTTTCATTTCCCAGATTCTGGACTTAATCTATCTACCGGTTTTGATTTTTATTTTGATCTATTTTGAATCGCGTGACACTGAAAATCAGCAATAAGAATACAGACGCATAAAAAACTCACGTCAATTTGTTAAATAGTGAGTCCATTTTCACTATTAAACAATTGCTATGTTCCTCTGGATTATAACTGCTCTCTTTATTTAACTATAAAAAGACTGTATTTAACTATAAAAAATGCGATGAAATATTTCCTAACGACCGTATTAAGAACATCATGTCAAAGAAACGACGTTTCGACGTTTAGCTAACGTCATTATCAAGTCAAAATGAGATTTGATAAGAAAAAGTGTATAAATACTAAACAGTAGTTAATCACAAAGGATAAAAAACCTAATCCAAGTTTAAACACAGCCTGACTCCATTCGTGCGAAACTCTTTGTCTGAAAGAACACTTTTTTCTACTTTTATTTCTCTCTGATTAACTATTGCTTTATTTAATATTTATAGTCTTTTATCAACTCTCATTCTGACTTGATAATGACGTTTATAGCTAAACGTAGAAACCAGTGTCTCAGTCTTCTAACATAATTTTCTGAATATGGATCAAAATATTGTTAAGAAATATTTCATCGCAGTTTTTTATTTATTAATGTCTTTATTTAGAAACCTTTTGTTTTAAATCTCCACTACTATAGTTTACGAATACAGCCTCGTCCCATCGCTCCAAGCCGGTCGTTCCCGGCCGTTTCGGCGTGTACGAGAGTACGGAATCGCAGGCATTCTCTACCAGGAACGCCAAACCGGCCGAGAATGATAACGACAGTTGAGAAAAAACTGTATTTAATACAACTACCTAATGTATTGCCTGATAAAATATCAGTTTACCATTTCAATTAACAGACTTTTTAGCTTAGGCGGCTTGTTGCCCCATTTCAGATCATGTGACGATACGTTTGAGAATTCTTACTTTCAAATTTTCAAATATTCGCGTGTATTTGAATGAATAATTTCAAGTTGGATAAAAGAACAATTCGTAAGAGAATATCACGTGGTCTGTAATGGGAAAACAAACCACCCAAGCTTAAAAGGTCTATTAGCAAAACTACCGAGCTACTAATATTTGTTGAAGCTATTCTTGAATCAACGAGCAGTATCGCACTTAAGGCAATTTATTTGTTGAAGTTATTCTTGAATCAGCGGGAAGTATCGCACTTAAGACAATTTATTTTTGTGAAGGAGCCCACTGCGTTATTGTTATGGCTATAAGCGCACCAAAGTAATAAAAATTTCCATTTGTCGCTTAACCAAGAAAGCATTGATCTGTCAGTTTATTTGTTCATTGCGAGTAACAACTATCAGAACAAAATTTGATAACAAAAACTAGTTTTCTTTCGACACCGTTGGTACTGTGGTTATGTAACTGTTTGCTTGTTTAAGGGACCAAGGCGAAACAATATACTACGTTCACATTCGTTTCCACGGCGCGCTTTGTTAAATTTTCCGCTTTTGCTAAACTTTTCTTTAGTGCTAACAATCTTCGGCAAAATATCAAACATGCGTGAGAACAAAATCAGATCGGAAGTCAGTGTCAAACTCAGTAGTGCCGTAGGTTTTTTTAACCGTTTCGGGTACCTAGGTAAAACGAAGTTTTAAATCAAGGAATTATTGGCTAAAATTCACGAAACACGTGCCTTGGAAGCTCAATTAGGGTTTCAAGTACTGTTTCTTACAGTATTGTTTTAAAATTGTTATAACTCTACAAAGTGCATAATTAAAAAATATACTCACAAAGTCGAAGATGCCATCATGGGCTTTTGGCGTGAGAAGATGACCCATATATCGCGATAATTCTCCCAAACCAGTGGGCGTAACTGAATAAAAGAAGTGACCGGCTCAAAGGCGGTGTTTTTAATAGTCTCCACAGTGCGTCAGTCTGCTGCCAAACGTCAACTGAGTTGAATGCTATGATATATGGTGCACTTAATAGGGGCGACAAATTCTCCAGAAGCTACCCAAAAATCCATGGCAGCACTTGTGTGCAGCAAAAGTAATTAGCATAGAATGGGCAAAATTAAAAACATTCGCGGTATTTATGGAGACGGTACTCACTAATTGTCGTTTCTGTTTATTCTAGTCCACGCCTGTCTATCTCACATTATCACGTATTGACAATAAAACGGGGAAAAAACACATTAAAAGCATTCTGGTAACTCTTCGCTTCGGGGAAGCGGGGAGGGGGGACTCCCTTTTAAAAGCTTTGTATATATGTCAAACGTAAAAAGGTATGAATTTTGAACCTCAAATAGGATTAGTTTAAAACATTTTGGTCTGAAATGAGGAATGATTTCAACTGGGTACGTTCTTAGAAGCAACGATAATTTTAATTTTTTTCTCCACAAAGCCATTCCATATAAGCTGAGGTCATGTATACAGAGGTGTACTTATTTTAGGGACCTGAATTAGGGTATTCATTATTGGGTCAGGTCTTAAATATGATATCGAAGATATCAAATTTTTGGTCTGAAGTAGGTTAAGGGCTTAAAGAAGCAGGGGACACAAACCCACCGAAAAGTTCGGTACCCCCCCCCCCCCCCGGCTTGTTTCCAAGTTTGTTTCTAAGCCTTCTCTATTAAAGGGACACTCGCGCGGAAGCAGACTGCTATTTGTATTTATTTTTTAGCACTTTTCTTAAGACAGTATTGTTAACCCGTAATACTGAGACCTGGTTTAAGCTTCGTTAAACACATACGGTCGTGCATTATTTTCACGAAAATGGATTTTTGATATTCACCTTTGCTAACCTACACGAAGATGAAATTTCCATGAATTTTACGCGCCAAATTAATTCGTTTTCTGCCGCTTTCATTCTGAATATTAAGTTACTCCAAGTCAGAAAACAATATGTATTGTTTCACTTCTAACAAAGCCGCCAGCTTATAAAATGAGCTTTTAGATCCCGGACTGGATTGGGGGAGGGGGCGCGCGGTGGGGCTCTCTTATAAAAATGACTGGGATATCGATGTTCATTAGAATTTTGAAAAACGCCCTTAAAAGTTACCAGCGCGTGACTGAAATTCATGTTTACCCCGAAGAGATATGACTCTCATTGATGAGCGTTAAGTGGCTTTAAGACTGGCCGGCCAAGAGCCACGTCCCAAGAAACATCATTTCTTGACAAGTAGTTCCTAGTTTGCGTCCCACTCTGAGAAGGTACCGTGATAGGTTACAGGACATATAGCAACTGTAACAAATTGAAATGGAATACCCTAAGCGAGATCAAAACACGATTTTTAACGCATTCATATCAGTGCCCACGTCAGTGTCATATAAAGTCCATCAACCGGCCGGGAGCTCGCGACTCTCATTTGTACTGCCCAGTGACATAATGCTAAAATGACGTGGAGTGATATTTCAAACTAAAACCTCGTGGACTGTTTGATTAGACAGAATAACATTGAAACATAAAAGAAAACAATACGGAAAAGAGACCAGAGTTTTAATTGTAAATAGAAACAAAGGAGAAACATGAGAAATTGAAACGATGAAAGAACGGGTATAACGTTTTTTGGCCACCATTGAAATAAGCTAACGTTTCGTTCAATTTCATGGCCACGTTGTTTGATTGCTGTTATATAATGCATTTGCCAGGAATGCAGTACACTAATGGATATGATACAGGTTCTTTGTCCGGAATGTTTGATGTACCGTCACTTAGTTATGAAGACATCTGAGATTCTGGCACGGAACTTCACTTGATTTCGCCTTTTCATCATTTTCTATTTTGTTCAACATTTTAAAACTTTCAGGTAGGTTTAGTATCCTTCTGCTACTTTCCAAATATAAGGGCTTTGGATCGCAGTTAAGAGGAGACAAAGGATTCCGCTTGAACAAAAGGGCGGTAATGCGTCTGTTTGATTAACCATGGAAAAATGCAAAACAAAAAAAGCAAATACTGTCAAATACATAAACAAGATAATTAATGTTTGCCATCATACCGAAATCAACCCAAGAAGAGTATGATCTATGCTTTGAATCAGACTCTAAAATCAGTGAACAGAAAAACCGCGACAAACCCTTATCCTTAAAAATACTTGGGCTCTCTTCTCGATGGATGTAAGGTAGATGATTGTTTTTATAATTAAAATAAATTTCGGTGTCGAATAACTCATCATCACTTACGTTGTTAGTATTAGCTTAAACGCCTAAATGGAATCAAAGTGAAAAGTGAAAGGCTTTCTATAGCTTGGAAAATTTCCCTTCCGTTCAAACTAAAATCATGGTCGATGGAAAATGGCGCGTGCTTCCATCAATTATACAGCAATCTGACAACGGTTTTGCTGTCCCAAACGAACACTCCTAAACGTCCAGAGCACTTTTAATTTATTGGTTTCACAACAGCTGTGCTTTGTGAAACAAAAGGCGAACTAAGATAAACAGCTGTAAAAAAGAAACAAAAGCCGTGTTATCCTTCTTTTTGTTCCAAATTGAATAACGAAACGTGCAAATAAAATAATCCCGCTTTTTGGACATTTTACTAATCAGTTGTCTCTGCATCATTATTCACAGATAAGTAAGACCATGGAAAATGCGTTAAATAACCATAGGACTGCAGAAACAGCATCCAAGCTCGCTGGACACTCCGGTGGATACTCAGTGATAACGCACGGTAAATAACAATAATGCGGGCGTTTTTCACATATCAGTGACATATCCAAGCTTGTTGGATACTCCGATGGATACTCAGTGATAACGCACGGCAAATAACAATAATGTGGGCGTTTTTTACATATCAGTGACATATCCAAGCTTGTTGGATACTCCGGTGGATACTCAGTGATAACGCACGGTAAATAAAAATAATGCGGGCGTTTTTTACATATCAGTTGTAAATGGGCAGATTCGCTAAATGAAGCTCCTAATTGATCAACGTAAATAGCTGAACGGGAATGGAAAACGGCTTACCTTGTTCTTGTCTACAGATCCTCTGGTCACTTTCAAAAGCAAATTAAACTGAATACAATGACGAAACAAATCATTGATTGGACATCGCAGAATGTCATATGAAGGTTTACTTGACATAACTAATGGGTCATAACAAATGTTCCATATATTATTATAAGAAGACACGTTAATAGGCCATTTACGAGTTGTCATTTGCCTCTGTTTCAAAACGAGTCTTGGCTTCGCGCGAAACCATTCATATGGAAACGTGTTCCCGTTCTAAAAGGTTTTTATTTCTTCCCATTATTTGAGGTCAAGCCCGGATGTACCATGCTTCAAACTACTCCACAGTGGGCCTAGCTTGTGGCTCGTCACCATTCAACGATATCGTTTCAACTAGGAACAAAGTACATCAGAATCCCCGTATGTATGTAGGTTAAGTTGACGTGACTAAACCTCTGCTTAAGATTCGCCAGTTTTAGTTACGAGATATCAAGCCTGTGCATCACAGACCATCGAACATTACAACAATGTTAATACACTTTATTATATAAACACCAGTGAAATACCAGGATTTTTCCTTTTACTAAAAAAATCATATCTTCATCGCGCGCAGTGAAGATACTATTTTATCTTTCACACTGTGAAGATATCATTCCTTTTTGATAACATTTTTCTTTTGTCTACTCCGATTAGTAAGAAGTGCATAATTTTAGATGCTTTTGCAATATTTTGAATCAAATGGTTTCTCTCTCTTTTTTGATATGGATCCGACCCCTTCCGTCAGAACGCATCTTCCTTCACAACAGTCTACAACAACACTGGGACTCGGGTGTGTTTCATCGCCTTTCAATAATGCGCCGTCGACAATCAAGCAAACGGCTCAAAGTGATCGTTTACCTCCTTTTCACAACTACTATCAGCCATATGTACAAAGTGCTGTGTGGCACACTGAGTACACGTGCAACACACGTGCAGCACAGCCAGTCTTCTATCCGGCTAAAGTTATGAAGGAGAACTGGAAACTGGAAACTGGTGATGGTCACACATCTCTAGGTCACGAGAGCTTTACCCATGGTTATACTCTCGTCTACCACTGCGATCACTTTCATTGTCCAAAACGGTCGCGGCAAGAGGAGGAGAATCTACTTAATAAGGCTCAGAAAAGGACACGGAAAGATCACTCCATTGCCGACATTCTTGACCTCCTTTCAGAGGAGCGCTGCGATAAAGTGTGCAAACAGTCTGAGAAAAATCAACTATCTCATTCGGTTGAAACAGACATACAAGAGCCTTCAACTGAAACAGCTCAAGAAAATGAACTTGAAAACCATGCTCTGAAACAAAGTGATCGAATTACGAAAACTGACTACGATGAAAATTCAGAACTAAAAAGTGGAAGATCTTCTTAAAATATATCCTCTATCCACTACATTGCGTCACCTAAACTTCAGTTGAGTCTATCTTCAATTGCAACAGAACACAGAGGGGAAAATCAAAGGCTAAGACCTGAAATTCCACATAGGGTTAATGACTTCTGGGAGTCGATAAATAGACCTGATAGCGAGTGCAAGAGTAGATATGTCGGGACGGCCAAAAGGTGTCAAAGTCAAAGAAATAAAGTCAAGAAAGTCAAGATGCGTGGTAATGAAAATCAGAGGGGCATACAGAGAATCACGTGTCACCCTTCACGTTCTGAAGGGTCCAAATACAGCAATACCATGTTCTTTAACAAAACTTGGGACAAAGATCGAGAGAGCAGTACCATGCCACCACAAAAACGCACGCCATTAGATGGCGATTCAAGGGCGTCTTTAAGGGTCCCGCAACAAAAACAATTTGATGAAGCGCGTAGGTTGGGTTCGCAACAAAGTGAAGACAACAACACACAACTGTTAAATAGCTGGAGTGGGATTCACAATTCGTACCGTACAGAATTTGGTGATGTTACACAGCACGTGCAGACGATCGCAACGTCTAAAAGACTTGAAAACATCAATAAACATCGCATCATGAAGCAAAGGCCACGTAATTCAAAATTGCCACCTACTTCTAAATTCTCAAGTGATGAAGCAACTGATGTAGATAACACACTTCTACTAACAATCCCATTTAACCAAGACGAGAGCAGTCCGCAGCTAACATGTTCTGCACAACGTAACAAACCGGTTAATATCGTATATAAAGAAGGCAACCTTGCAGAAAATGATTGGGCTGGGGACAGTTGCGACCACAATTATCTCCCTAGAATTGTGGCCGTGCATACTATAGTTGAAGATCGCAGCGAAAAAACTCAACGAAAGGAGTTACGCGGCGCCAAACGGTTGTCTTCAAATGAAAAGAAAGAGTGGAACAGTTTGTTAGCGGATTTATCGTCAAGCTGTCTGGATGGGTATTATGACGTCGAACATAAAAGATCTTCCCCTACTGGGCACGTTTACCCCACACTAAGTGTAAGTTACCAGCACTAGAGCCAACACATTTGATGAGAATTTCTGACAACAGAATTAGTTCATTAGTAGTTGACATATTTTTTCCAAAATCTAGGCAATGGCCGACTGCTCGGAGCCAAAACGTACCGTCTTGAAAATCCGGGGGAGGGGTACTCCCTTATATGGGCTATATAGGTATGTGCGGTCCCAAAGGGTAGGGTTTTTCAGCCGTTTTAACCACCGCATAATTACGGTATCGATTTTGGCCATTTTGGTTGAAATAAGGTATGGTTTAGCACTCTAGTCTTGAATTGGGTATGTTTCTTAGAAGAAGCTACTTTTTAATCATTATCAATAAGACCGTCAACAAAAGTCCTTCATAACTTATGTTTAGGCAAAATCGCTACGGCGGCTTATTAACCTTTAAATCAACTTCACTTTGATAAACAGCAAAGTGCCGAGTTCAGCCACTCAGCAGCACCAATATAACCCGGTCACTGCCAAGAACTGATCAGCCTACCACCACTGGCAGTAGCTGAAATTACAGCGTCTCCAATAACACTGACTATTTCAAACAGCAATGTTACCAAATTTCTATGCTGAGTACGCACTAAGTGGACCCCGCTGTAGTCTTTGATCAACTGGCTCACTCGGATGCAAGCAAACAAGAGGCACCTTTGGTGAAAACTCCGGTAAAAATGCTGAAAGACAACGACGATACAACTAGTGTAGATTCTTGCAGAAGATAACGAAGGACATGTAGAAAACAAATCGACAATTCAGGACCTTCTGCCATCAAAAGAACCAAGTGCTTCCATATAAATAAGCTTAAACTTGCGTATAAAAACGGAAACCGTTGTCACACTACGTATACGATAGAGAATTTTAACAAAAAGGAGAGTGACGTTACGCTCCGTTCCCAATACCTCTAGAGGTAACCTACAAGAGGTTGCGATGAATTTGACATCCCTAGATGTACAAAGTGACGGATAAGTACAGCTCTGGTGACGTATAGGTCACTTTGGCCCGGAACCAACAACGGTTACAAAACATCGCCATTTTCATGTATAAAGTAAAAAACGGACTTGTGCCCACTTATATGACAGAAATATCCAATACTACCAAAAAACGGTATAATCTGAGGAACGCTGATTTTTCGCACAGTTCATTATGGAAAACATTCTTTACGATATTTTGGGCCACATCTTTGAAACAAACTAGACCATCATGATAGAGAGAAGCCAAATGTTAAGAGTTTTAAAAACAGTATTGAGAGTAAAGGCCTATCACTCTTAATACATCCATGATTGTACTCCGGCACGATTGCTTGCTAAATTCACGTTTCCGACGATTGTTTTTTGTTCTACACTGAGAATTGATCCATATTTATTTTACACAGGGAAATTTATTACTCAATTCAAAACAACAGAAAAAAAATGATAGTTCACCATAGTCGTTTCCGAGAAAATGACGATTTACCTCTAGTCAAAAGCTCGATAAACTAAATGAGAGAGCTCTAAGGTACATTTATAGTGGCCGATCACCTACAAATGCTAGGGAATTAACTGAAAGAACTGGCTACACTCTAGCTTATCGACGTATACAAGATATGTTAATCTTAGCTTTTAAAGCTGTCAACAACCTTCTTCCTACATATTTAAGTGACTTGTTTACTATTCGTGAGAACATTAAGAATCTAAGGGGCGCCAACAAGCTTGTCATCCGCAAAGTTAACACCACCCGCTATGGGACTAAGTCCGTGGCCTACACTGCTTCAAAAGATTGGAATTCACTTCCGGAAACACTACGTTGTATGAAGTCACTTAAAGATTTTAAGATTGCGGTTAGATCTATTGTAAATTTACATATGTAAACCAGTCTTAGCTATTATATATTTATATCTTGTAATTTTTTAATTTCAATTTTCTTTCGTTTAAAGTTGTTTTTCTCGGTAAATTAGCATAATCTTGCTAGAGGCCTAATCAGCCTCATCAACCCGAGTTGAAATAAAGTTATCTATATATCTATCTATCTATCTATCTATCTATCTAGGGCGAGGTCCAGCCGTAAAGAAAAAGCCGCCATTTTTTAATGCGCGCGCGCTAATCACGCGTGAAACTATGCGCAGTAGGGAGGCGCAATGCAATACTGAGAATGACCTTAACGTAACACCCCACATGGACATTTCGACAACGTATCGCAAGTTGGGTAAAATCGATTTTCACCTTCAGCCGGTGGAGTATCTAAACAGTTATCATTAGGTATAATTTACTCTTTTAACCTTGAAAAAGAAACCTTAAATAAGAGAACAAAAACATAATTTATTTTCTTTGCTTCTTGGACTAAGTGCAAATAGTTCCAAGTACAGCAGCTTAAAGTGAAGCAACCACTGTCTTTCACATTGAAGAATAAAAATCTCAATAACATATATGTATATATTACTTCAAAACTAACGTAAAATGCGCCATTGAACCGTAAATCGTGGCTCCGGCAAGGCATTGTTAGAAGACAAGCACTGGGTAGTACCTGAAAATTGCAGGAACTCGAAATCCCCGTCCCCGCTAAAAAACGCGATCTTCCTTTTGGCTCATAAATAATTGACAATGGAAGTACCACATATTTTACATCTATCGGAATCATTATATATGGGTTATTGACCAAGTGTGAGGTCAAGATGGCTGGATATTGGCCAAGTTCTTTTTTTGCGTGTTTATGGACCGAGACGGAGTCGAGGTCCATAAACACGCAAAAAAAGAACGAGGCCAATATCCAGCCATCTTGGCCGAACAAGCTTGGTCAATAAAGGATTTATTATATGGCTTTCGGGAAAATTTTTCTTGCGGGACATGGCGGGTAGTCCCGAGCGGGCAAGATAGCTCCATCTTGCCCGCTCGGGTAGCCAATCACAGCGCAGGATTTGATTCATCTTGCCCGCTCACGGAGCTAGCCATATAATAAAATCGGTTACTGAAAAGTTGAAATTGAATTTTACTTGCTTGACAATGTTGTCCGTTTTGCCGCTTAACAAGGAAAACGAGGCTTTTGAAGTTGAAGTAAATTACTCTACAGGAGGGAATCTAAACAATCGTTCACACTTGTAACCTTACTAAACTTAGCTGAAATTTTGGCCAAAAGTTAAAAATTAAGAAACTAAACACAATTAATGTATAAACGCCTGCTAACAGTTTCCCACGTGATGTAGCTTGCGTGGCCTGTCGAAGCATACATACATGTAACAGCAGAGAGGCGTAACCATCTCAATTAAGGTTGAAAAAATTTCCTCCTTTGTTGCTATTGCTAGACAAGGGTATTTACTACACAGCGGTTAGCGTGCGTAGCTTGGCGGTTTAAGCAATTTGAGCACGTGCTAAACAAGCGGCGAAGCCGCGAGGAACCGCCTGCCTGGATTACCCACGTTTTGATTGCCGCCCCCTATTACATATTTTGACATACTAATGACAGTTGTCAGTTTCAGTTGTCTTTCCTCCAGGTTCCTGGAGGTTCCCGCCTCACTGCACGTTTTCGCGGCTTCGCAGCTTTGTGCGTGCGCTCAAATTGCTTAAGGTGGCTCCATAGGGCAATCATTTATGGCGTTGCGCGCTGAAGTCTTATGTCTTGAATACTGCTTTTGCATTCGTTTTTGCACCCAGTCCTCTCAAACTTACAACATGTAATAAGCAATGATCAAATATCTTTACTAAAATTTTGGGTTTTACTCTTAAATTACAAATGCCCAAACAAAATTGTTTCGTCCTTTTTTTATGGTTTTATTTGTGATTTTCTTGAATTTCCTTCAGTGAAATCTTCCAAAATTTTCACAGAACATCGCATCCTGCTGGATACGAAACTCAAACACGAAAAAAGTAGGGTTCGTACAGGCAGTTTTTTCGTTTTTTGCAAATTTATGTCTTTTACCGCTGCGAAAAAAACTGGTCTTATAGATTTCTCTTGAAAACGAGCTCCGACTAAAATAAAATATTTACTACCAGTCTGCCAAATTTTACGGAATTTCACCGAAGGAAGCGCGAGAAAATTCACTGTGTTTTGTTTTTTGTACTCATGTTGACTGCGTCATAAAATATCGAAAAACACTGACATTGAGCACTGAGCGCGCGCAGATCACTTGAGCTTTCGTCCTCCGCGCGCGTGCGGTCGCAAAACTATAGGGAGCCACCTTAAACCGCCAAGCTACGCAGGCTACACAGCGGTGAGTAATCGAGAAATAACTAAATCAAATAAAGTGTTTTGAAAGTTCTGACTATGTTAGGAAAATAGTGTCGCACTTACGACAATTTAAAAGAGAGGAAACTTTTGTGTAAAACTCACCTATATTCGGAATGCTATGATGTTTCCCCGTTCAATTCGGCACTACTGAAAGCTTTGACAGACCACGTGCAACTTCGCCACGTTAATGATTTGGCAGAATTAATGCTGAAAGCTCTGGTTTCGTTGGTTACACATTTCAATAACTGCAGTCACGTGCTTCATTCTGCAAGGCTGCAGTTGTCTCACACCGTAGTACCAACACTTGCAGACATCTGAATACGTTTGGATCCGATTAAATAAAACAGAACTAAATTCAACCAAACAGAAATTAAAAACCTCATCGATAAGGTTGTCTGATATCAAAGCCTCCCATGCACATGGTGGTCTCAGTTTGTAATAATTATTAGCCGTTGGCTTGGGGTTATCGCATTCCCACTTTAATGCATCATTTGAGTTTCAGAGCGAAGAGAAGTGATCAAAGGTTGTAATGTGCTCTTGGTGTGAATCATAACAGGCTGATTTGAGATTCTGCTCTACTCCGCCGAACCTCTGCCAGAAGCTTTTCCCGTTTTCTTATGAGTTCCTTGATGCGTATTTCCCGATCTAACGCAGGAGAATAACAGTGTTCCTTGCAGTTTGCGTTCAACGAATCACAAATAACAAGAGGGGCTATCGGCCGATCAGCGAAAAGACACATCTTTTTGCTTTGTTTAACATCATCAGCATCCGACTCTCTGTTTGAACTCCCTACGTCCGATACCAGAGGCGAAACAGACCAAACACCTAGTATCGAAACACAGAACGATACGAAACAGTTAGGGAATAGATGTGTTATGTCAGAACGCCAAGAATGAAAAAAAAAAATCTTCTACAAATAAAACGTCAAACTATTGTCCGATCATTTATAAACCCGTTACATTCAATTCTTCTAAACTCAAGCTTGAAATACACGTATGATTTGATATTGTTATTTCTTATAACTTTGGTTTTGAAAATTCTTTTAAAAAGCAAAAGTCCTTGTTGTAATAAGGAAGGCTACAAGAAAAAACTTTTGAAACCTCCAACCAGACTATATTATCGTTAACAATTATTCCATGAGCGGACATGCATTATTGGCTATAATCATCTCACCTCCAACAGAGCGCGAGTGGAATAATTGTTTTCTTAAAAACGCCTCCAAAATACAGAAAACTAAATAGAATAAAAACCTTAAACGTCCCCAAAAATTACACGTACACTTATCATATTTGTAGAATATGATATAATAGCACATATACCATGACGGCTAAGCCAATGAAAACTCTCGAATTGCATTATCCCCCCGGGATTATCCCATGATTGAGTTTTTGAAAATTCGTATCATCCTTCATAGCCGTATCATCTCAACAAGTTCCCTTTTTCTTAAGTTACACTGTACCTGCAGTTCTCTTAAAGATTACTTTGGTGCCTCTGGGAGATATTGAATCCGATCTTGAGCTTTTTGGAGAAACTACAGGTGTACACTTGTTTGATGACAATTCTGAAGTCGTCTCATCGGCACTTAGCGTCTCTTCACTATCAGGACTGTGGGAGCAAGAACCAAAATGCTCGCTCTTTATGTCGATTTTCCTTGGAATTGACTTCCGCGGCCGTTTCCGAGGAATTAAACAGTCAATTTTCTGTTTCTGGTTATCAGTTCCTGCCAGACACATTTCCAGCGAGGACTTACCAGCGGTTTTACCAATATTGCTACATGTCTCTTGACCCCTCTTCTTGTCTTCATCAGTGTCTATACTAGCAAATTTGCCACTAGCAGCGACTTTCAAAGTTTTAGTAGAAGACTTTGGCATACTTTCATAACTACAGCTTTCAATGATTTGTCCTTCACGGTTATTTTTCCCCGCTGTCAAGCCTTTTCCTGAGCATGGCTGTAAGTTCAGTTCGTCAGGACTTTTTTCTGCCAAGACACCAATGCTGAACCAATCAAGATATTCTAAGCTACCATTTCTGGTATTGCTGTCCTCAGAAAACGTAACAGTCTGAGTATTGATTTCACACGGAAGTGATAATTTTTCAGCAACAGAACACACTTCTGTGGTTGCATCTGCCGTCTTGAGATAGTCTTCGTTCTTGTTCATATGCCCACATCCCAACTCTCTTTCCTGCAATGCCCACATCCCAGGTCTCTTTCCTTCCATGCTTAAATTCCTTAACTTCTTCGGCTTGCTTCTGATCCCAATAATATTCCTAGGTAGCCTATCAATTATAGAGCTGTGCTCCTTGTTCAACTTCTCAGGTGACAAAGTGTGCACGGCAACCACCTTGGGCATGCTGTCATGATCATAAGCAACACCGCCAAACGTATTCACAAGGTCCTTTTCATCACTGAATTCACAACATTCGCCATGACTGCTTAACTCCATTCTTAAACCAGCCTGCCAGTGGGCATTTGAAACCTGCATGAAAATTGAATTTTATCACATATAGCAGTGGCAGACCCAGACCTTGAGCTAAGGGGGGGGGGGGGGGGGGGAGCGTTTTTTTTTCTTTTTTTTGTTTTTTTTTTTTGCTTGCTCTGTCGGCTTTTACTCCTTCTGCAATTTATTTTACCTAAAATGAGGGGGGCCCTCCCCTAGATTCACCACTGTATAGCACAATAGGGTACGAGACAAGTCCAATTTAGTCAGTCAAGTAGAGAAAGTGACAGTTGCTGGCAAAAATGCAGTCTCTAACAACTGACTGAATTAAATGCCGCTTAGCAACAGGACATTTCCTTATTAACCTTTGCTACACCAAGGTACAAATATGGTTAATATCGAGTACTTACATCTAACATTTAACTGTATGTTACTCTTTGATTAAATATGAAACAGGAACTCTTTCAGTGATATAACAGCAACTTGGCAATAACAGCAATAGGAGATTCTCAAATAGGTGGATTCTCATAGCTCTTTTTTTTCCTTGCTTGAAGAACAAAGAGGAAGACTTAGTCTACTTATTACACATCCCAATAATATTATTTTGATTTCAGCAATAGATAATTTGGACCATGTTTACCCTAGGTGGTTTCACTCAACACTATTGGCCAATTACCGACGGACAATCCATCAATACCTTGGTTGAGTATTGGTCTTGCTTGTATTGGCCGGGTGTTGACTGATACGCAGCCAATTTATCAGCTGACAGTCAGTCAAGTGTCAGTCGAGTGTCGGTTGGGTATTGATCCAGTGTCAGTCAATACATCAGCTGATATGTTTGTTAGTTGCATGTCAGTCAAGTAATGGCCAATATATCGACCAACACTCAGTCGACATTCCACTGATACTCAGCGGACACTCAACCTACTGTCGGCTGATATCTCAGCCAAATATCCGCCAAGTGTTGATATATCAGTTCATGGTGTGGGCTGACCTACCTACAGTAAACCTGATCCGATTATTTTACTGACAAGTTAGGCTTCATAGTTCCTGCTTTCGCCATGACAATAATCAACAATGCACACGTTGAAAAGTTACTTAACTGCACATTAACCAGGTAAAATTTCATTGACAAGGCCTCAGAACCATGCTTACGTATCCTTCCTAAACATACAGTCATGTAACTGTATCAAAAGGCTGAAAGCATACATGTTTGTTCTCCAGACCACATCATCAAAATACTGGACAAAAATAAGTTGAATTTCAAGCAGAACTGATGTCATGTAGTGGGATTTTTAAATGCCATTTTATCAATCAAAAAGCAGCACAAAAAATCATGAGTCATAAAGTGATAAACCGCCATGATAGTTTTTCACTTCAGCAGGGTGCAAAGAAAACTAATTTTTAAGCTTGCCCAAAGGGCAAGCTGTAACTATGAACCTCTGTGATTTGAACTTCTCCAAAACCTTTTCCAAGAAACGCCACTGTCTGTCAGAAAAGTGAGGAAAGAATCCACTGGCGTGACTGCAAAATTACTAGCCCTTGGCTCTTGGACACCACTTTCTTTGCATGCTGTTCAGCCAAGAGTAGTCAAAATTTACTTTGTAACAACAATGTGGGTAGCCAGTTTGCATTTACAACCCTAAAATATTATTCCAGTTTTATAACAGATCATAATGTCATGTTATTAGTTTTACTTTGAACATTATTCATCAAGGTTTGATGCTCCTTCTAACTATTATTTTGGGAGCTGGTCACACTTTAAGCTCACATGTTCCTGTCAGTGTGATGGGAATAGAATAAGAACTTGGTATATGAAGCAGTTGCACTGCTGGTTTGGCAAAGGCTAACTGTACATAATTTTGTGTTAAAATTCTGGGATTTATGCAACTTGGAAACATGACACTCTGAAAGAGAGAGTTTGAGAATGGCCAGCGGTCAATTTATCCAACCTGCCAACCATTTCAGTATTAGTCAGTATTAGCATTGCTTATAGCGATGTGAGGTATTGTATCTTGTTTATGTGCAAAATGATCATAGCTTTACTTTGCTACTAGGCCACTTCTTCCATTGTTGTCCAGTCATCACGATCCTAATGTGTGCATGTATCAGGCTTTGGACTGTGAGTGGTAAAACCTTTTTATCCCAAGAATAGTTAAAAGGGGAGAAATTTTTTTCACTTTGTCAGTATTATTGGTTATCCAGTGAAAGCTGAAACTATGCAGTACACGTGGCTAGATGAAACCTGCAATATAACATGATCTTGAAACTTCTCATTTGGATATGTCACCTTATAAGGTGCAGTATCTAAGGGAGGGATTTAGGGCCCAATTATGTGGTCTCAGGTACCCAAGACAACCCTACCCCCCCCCCCCCCCCTCCAAGTTACCCTGGCTGAGCTAACTTTTCACCTATTTCTGTGCAAAATTCAACCAGCCTTTGACATGATGATCGCTAACTCTGACAAGGGAGGATGGGGGGTGTGTGACAACTCAGGTGGGCGAGTTGTCTTGCTCCAGCAGGTAGGGTAATTCAGGCAGGTGCGACAACTTTTCTTCAGCTAAACACTTTTGGCTCTCCTAATCAAGGCAACTCTCGCCATGTGGAGAATGTCACTTAATGGATAGATTTAGGATTTAAAGCAGAAATTTGTATCAAAGATGTAAATTTAACTTGGCAAAACCCAGAGTGAATGAATGATGGAGGGAAACTCAAAGAAAGAGCGATTTTGCACATTTCATTATTTATTAAGGGTCACAAATAATTATGAAGGGTCAACTTTGACTCTGCCTACAGGGACAACATTGTCACATACAAATGCTCGATAAAGTTGCCTCAGGGAGAGGGTTGCCTCGGGTACCACATAAATGGAGCCTTAGACTTCAAAAACAAATAGGGTGCTAAATTTGGTATCCTAGAAAATCCCAACAGTCTCCGGTGCCCTGTCACAGACTTCAGAATGCTTGAATGGACTTTCATTTCCTGCATCGCATTAGCATATATTTTGTACCAATATAGAGCTAGAACTTAATACGCTTACTACTAAAGCACAAAATAAGCGTATTAAACGTTAGGATGGCTGTGAAAATATGTATGCCTCACGATACTTCTAAGCTGAAATCTTTAGATTTTTTGTAAGCCTCGGTATTGTAGCTCTTGTAATCCTGAATAATAACACGAGTTTCTCTAGTTTCCCATTTGGGTCAATTAATTCTTATAATATCGACTTGAAATGGCAAAAGCACGCAACCTACCGTTCAGTTGCCGGGATTTTTCCTTCCTGAATCGATTGAACTCAAAAGCTTCCGCACATCAAGAGAACAGTGTCCCCGCGATTAACGTTCAACTCCATTTGAGCTTCCAACGCCGAGAGAAGTTCTTTTTCGTCGCTTATCCAGTTTCCCGACAAAGTTTTCTAACGTGTGTGTTTAAGTGTGGAAATGCAGAAAGCGTGAAAATTCATTCAATAATCAAATGTTTCGCTACGGAGACGACGGAGACACAATGCGAACCACAACAACGCTCCGCTGAACTTTTGGCGGGAAATTGGTGACCTACGCGGGAGGTCAATAAACCACGTGACTTACACCTTCTCACGGCCAAAATTACAGTATATAGTATGGGGAAAATTACGGTGGCCTGTAAGGGAAACCTCGATAATTTTCATCGCCACATGGAAAATTTTGCTTTGGCGACTTAATAAAACGCGAGAAAATTCACTGTCAGTTTTGCTTTTAGTCCTCATGTTGACGTCATAAAATATCGTAAAACACTGACGTTTTCCTTCGAGTCTTCGACTGCGCTCAGATTACTTGAGCTTTCGTCCTCAGCGCGCGTGCGATCGTTAAACTATAGGGAGTCACCTTTTTTCCATACATTTGGCTGTAAAACTTGAGTCACAATTCGCGGGAAAATTTAGAGAGCCTTGTATGAAAAATTAAAAGTGCAATTCCTCGCCTCACAGCAAATGTGTTTTTCAAATTTGACCAAAAAAGCCTTCTGCTGGGTATCCATTCTTTGTAACTCAGGAAATATACTCAGAACGGCAATAACTCTCAATTTATTGGGCATCGAAATTTAAACTTTTCCTATATATTTCCCAGCAATTTTTGCCGTGTTTGCCCCGTAAGCAAGGTGGCGTCAGAAACCGTGAAAGAGCCTATAATAGTTTAATACCAGAGTAGAAAAAAACACTAACGAGGTGATACGAGTCTGCAAAGTGCAAAAGGGCTGGACCTGTCCTGATACTGAAGACTAACTCAATAAATTTTTAGATGTCAGTTTCGATCTCAGTTTTCACGGACAAGAGGATCGGTCATTAATATTGAGAAGGAGGGGAGCTGGTGCTATGGGTAGCCCATGATTGGTTTTTCCTGACACCCCTTCCCCTCCCCCTGCAGCCCTTCCCCAGCTACGTACATACATAGATTAATCAAACTCAAAGCTGAAGGAGATTAAATTTCGATAAACATTTCAAAATAAAAATGAGCGATAGAAATTTTACACAACGTTTCGATGTCGTCATGACATCATTATCAAGTGACAAGAAAATAACGGTTCAACAGTGTTATATATGCGGTGAGAGGTGTGATTGTTAATTAACAGATGGAATCCGATTGCGTGTTCAGGCTAGGTTTCTTCTTTCTAATAAACAGCATTTCGTAAATCAAACAATCCAGTTTTCCGTTGTATTTCTTTAGGACGGAAAAATTATTGGCAAGGTCGTCGATGTTATAAAGGCCGTGATCGTTCTTTAAATGCTTTCCGATTGCGGAGGACCTGTGTTCATTAATACGTTGGTGCAAATGCCGGCTGGTATACCCGACATACTCTGCATCGCACAGATCACATCGGTAATTGTACACTACACATTGTTGATTAATTAGAGGTGGTTTTGGTTCACGCATGTTGAGATCTTCACAGATTTTGCGACTCTTGAATACTGGTTGAAGAGTGTGATCGATTTTTTTGCTCAGGTCAGATAGCTGACAGATCACAATTACCATTTAAAATTTCTATCGCTCATTTTTATTTTGAAATGTTTATCAAAGCTGAAGAACAAAACAATAAAACAGAAAACCCCAACGTTACAGAACTGAAATCAAAATTCTCGCTTATCCTGGATTAATATAGCTTAATCGGGCTTCTGTATAACTAATAAGGGAACAGGGTCACCAGCAACAAAACCAATGGTAAAGAGGTATTGAGAAAAAGACACCGGCAAGACAATCCCAGATACGGAGAGAAATGGTTAAAACACGTGTTACGCTTACTTGGGCCGATGTTGGGTGTTTCTGGACATTTAACTGTCTACCACCGGCTTGACATCAACAAAGTTTCCTACATAGTCACAAGTTTCAAGTAAACAGTTTTAATTCCTCTTTTGGCATGTTCTCAGATTGATTCCATTACAGAGGGCGTTATACTCTAGTGGTTTAAGGGAGGTTTAAGGCAATTTAATTTGAAGTGCCGGTTTGCGGGTACATTCACATTTATCTGACGGTTTAGGGTTTGGAAATTAACATGCGGTTGCGGGAATTCATAAATTTGGCGCGCGGTTTTCGGGAATTTTTTTGGTGGTGGTTTGTGCAGAAAACGTAAATTTCACAAGCTAGTTCTGTCCGTAATTCTACGTTAGAAAGACTACATAAGGACAGACAATTTCCCTCAAAACTTGTGCTTTTACGCTTCGTCATGAACATCTCGAGCAATTTTTGTGTTTGTAAACAGCCTATTAGACGTGAAAACGTTTTGTTCGCTGGGAACTCTTCAAACAATTTGTTCTGTTCTTAAGATCTTGTGGTCTTCGTGAGAAGAAATACGATTATTGAGCTAACATATCCTAAAGAATTTGTTACCTACTGTTAAAAGATCGTTTATGATAATAATCGTCCTACTAGGAGGGTGGTTTCGGTTTTTAGAAGAAAACGAAAGCGGTCTGCGGTTTTAAAGAAACAGAATATGCCTGTTTGCGGAATGTACGATCCCCTTATAGACCCTCTACAAAGTACTATTCACAGTCTTAAATGATGTGGCAGGTTGAGCAAACATATTTTATGATAAAAGTTAACGGAAAATTAAAAAAACATGGACTGACTTCTATCAAAATTTTAATTTATTACTGTAACATCTAATGCTATTGTTCCACTTTTCTAAGAAAAAAAGCAAGCCTTCTGCTTTAAGCATTCATCAGATATCGTGCGTGATGCTTGATATGGTCCTCAATAAAAGTAGTGATAAAATAATAACTATGATTATAGCCCTGCAGAAAAAAAAGAAAAGTTCAAATCAGAACTTAAGAATCAACTTAATATCATAAAAAGCTATATAAAAGTTAAAAGAGCACAGTGCAAAGAAAACCAGTTTCGAGCCTCCCCCTTAGGCAAGTTAAAGCTATGATGTACTAGCGCGAAAGTCATTCTCACTGCCCCCCCCCCCCCCCCTCCTCTCCCCCGACCCCACCAAAAAAAATGCTCATGGTAGCATAATTAATCAACTTAAAATTAAGCTATTACAATAATTTCATCTCTCACAATATGTCTTGAAGTTGCTAAAGGTGACTCCCAAGTAGTCGCAAGAAACCGCAAGTTGAACTAACGTAGAGACTTGGGGTGCCCAAACGGGCTCACAAATTTCCTCATGAACACACCCAAGTCACATAAATCCCACTTCAGGACTACCGGCTTAGTCCCGCGAGGCCAAACTCCAGGGCCGGATTGTTCAAAGTCCGATTAAGCCAACCCAGGGTCAGCGGCAATTTTGATTTGAGTTTTGTAACTTTGCGGTGAGGTTTTCTGCTTATATTGTTTCCCCTTCAGTTTTGAGTTTTCACAAACTACACAATACATAAGCTATGAAAAACATTTTTATGCAAGAAAAATTAATACTTTCGTTATCTTTAATCCTGCGTTAGCATTAACCTACTACCGAGCAATTACCCGGCTTTGTCTTTCATTGGCTAATAATAGGTTGATGGACGTCACTCAACTTGCGTTGAATTGGGTTGGGTGGCCAAACGGTGAAAAACTTGCGTCGACTTGCGTGCAAATTTGATCGCAAGTCAACGCAAGTGCACGCAAGGCGTGGCCAAACGGAGTCTCAAGTCGACCAAGTTTTCAACTTGCGTCTACTAGCGTTCCAGCTAATTAAACGTTTGAAACATCACATTTAGAATATGAATAGCTGAGTGTTTCAGTTTCCCGCTAACCCAGCCTAACCGTTTCTTTAATCAATAATTATAAGAAACTAACAACCCTGTTAATGCTAAGTAGCGCCACCTCCTCCTATTTAATGTTCACAAAAGGTAATTTAAATACTTCTTTCTCCTCACTTTCTTAGCTAATATCATCACAAAGACGATTTAAGAATAAGCAAGTTACCTCGTGCATTCTCAAGGTGACCGGCACATTTTTTGACCTGCAAGCTTCAACAAAATTTTCCGGAAGCAGTTGATTTGGATAAAACTCATCATCCAATCCCTGATATAGAACAGAAAAAACAAGAATTAAATCTCATGGGGGACATTTGAACATTTTTCCAAGGACATCATCAGTAATCCTTTATTTTCTCACAGAACCATATACTTTGATTCAGCAACAGATAATCTGCCATTCATTATGATGAGGTACATGGTAAAGGTTAAATCTGCATACAAGCCAAGTGGCCCATTAAGCTGGAGCTAATCCTGGTTTCTGTAATAAGTGTCTAGAGTGAATAAAGCACTGTTGTTGCTGTTGTTGTAGCGTGAAGCAACTAGGAGTACTTCTACTCCCCCCTGGATGGGATGCTAGTCCATCAAAAGGTTACCCCCAGCATTAAGGTCGCCGGTACCCACAGAGGCACTGTGAGAGTAGTGTCTTGCTGAAGAACACAACACAATGTCCCCGGCCAGGGCTCGAAACTGGACTGCTCAATCCAGAGATGAGCGTACTAACCGTGAGGCCACCATGCCTCCCACTGATGAATTACATGACAAGCCCAAATTATTATATTGTGTCATTTCCAGAAAATATTGGCCCATATCCCTTGCATAGCGAGGGAGAGGGGGTTGGTTCAAACCCCACACCCCACCCCAATCCCCCCAGAAATTTCAGTTTTCACTCCCCTCAGCCTTGGAATTTCCAATAATCCTCCTTGAGGTAGTTATGGATTTTTTATGGATGCGTGCATATTTCATACCTGATCAATGAGTATGTCTGGAGGTGGTCCCGGGTATTTTTTCACCAGTTCAGTAGCATCATAATCCTGATGACAGAAATAATACTATGATTCAGGAATTATTTTTATGATTGAGTGACCATAACTATTATAACCTCACCATTGTTGCTATACAATCATTGTCTTTTTAATTAATAATTAAGTCTCAAGAATTAAGTAGTATATCAAGACTAGAAGATCCCCTAGTTGTGATTGGGCTTATTGATCTCTGGCAAACCATGGATTGATCCCATTATGAGAACTTACAGGTAACTAAAAATAAACCATTAATGTACAGTACTGGATTTTATCCAATAGCAGTATGATATGTCGTTTATCATTTCTGGGCCTATCACATGTTTACATGAGGTTGGTTGCTTTGTATCAAATCACCACATGTTCTTAACGCATCCATTTTTAATACCCCCTTCAACCCACGAGCCACATCAGGGGGGTGCCTTATGGTGGTTCCTTGTCACCTGACCCTGCTTCGGTTTTGCTTTATCCAATAAATAAATAAAGTGTCACTTGTCATTGTTGCATGTCTTCAAGGTATGTCACGAAGGATTATAACATTTTAATTCCTATTATTATATGGCTGTGTCTCATAAGGACTGGGAACTACCGAATTCACGAATTTGATTGGCTGAAATCGATATTGACCGCAGTCTAGATTTTCCCATCTAGACCGGCATCTAGACCGGTTTCATTTTGCATTGAAAAAGTAGCAAACTAAAATACAAAAATGTTCACCATTTTCTCTTATTTTCTTCTCAATCGTTTATGGAAGTGCCAAAAAGCCTGATGACAAAAAAAAAAAAAGTAAAGAGGACAAGCAAATTTTGGCAGGTTTAAGTTAAGCTCATCGCCGTTCGTAAGCAAAATGTTAGCAAACCAGTTACATTAAACGAATTAAAGTTTTCTTCTTTGCCATATAATAACCATCTTATTAACCAAGCTAAGTCAGTCTGTATGGGAGAATCTTGACCTCGGTCGTGTGTACAGACCTCACTGCATTCAGTCTGTACTAACGACCTCGGTCAAGATTCTCCCATACAGACCTCCAGCTCGGTTAATAAGAGCTAATTAATGGCATCCCAGACAGTCTAATCCAAGGTTTTCCAACATTGTTGTGGCCCAACAAATAGAACATGTTGCAATGTTTTGTTTTTTGTTTTTTTTTTTCACTGTTCAATACAGGTCTTCCAATGTTGGCACTATGAGAAAAGCACGAAAAAGCATTCCAACCTTTAAAGCAAACATGAATGAAGAGAGATGGCAAGTTGACAGTGAAATGCGAAGGATGTTACAGAAGTGTTCATCGAGTCACACACAAGGGACACAGAAAAATGTCTCCAGTGAGATTTAACGGGACACTCTCACCATTTTTAGCATGATTTTGGAACTCTCAAAAACATATATCGATCATTGGAAGCTGAACAATAATGGTTTTATATTGTAGAGTAGTACTCGACTAATGATTAGAACCCATTAGGAAGTGAGGATGGCTAACTATGGTGAGGATGGAAATGGATTATGATACAGATAATTTTTTAAAAAAGCGTCAGGATGTCAGTTTTTCAAGGGTTTAAGTTTGGCTCGAAAATGGTCAAAATTTTGCAAGAATGTTGCTGCAGTGTGGACTTTCTTCAAGAAATTGCTTTTAATCATTTAGTTAGAGCTAATTAAGTTCTTATTACTTAAATTTAGGGACTATTTTGTGAATTCATAACAATTTTAAACAATATATCATGACGGTGTCCCTTTAATCTCCTTGGTCCAACCTTAATTCACCAAGAAGTGTTGGATGAAGTTAGATGAAGTTAGATCGAAACATCAAGACCACTAAACCAAGGTTTTGCAATCAATGTGAACTTACTTAATTGGTAAATCACTTGCAAAAGAAAAGAAAATTGGCCTACCTTCCATGCTTCCTTGTTACTACCCAGGTATCCAGTAAATGCCTTCTGTCCCCATGGACAATTCAGTGGGTTACAAATAGGTGCAAAGGCTGAGACCGACTGTTAGGAGTAATCAAATTTATCGAAGGTTATCCTCAAGCATTCTGAGGGCTTGAGACTAACAATAAACAAATAACCTCAAACTCCTGTAGTTAAAAATTTTCTTTGCCTAACTAGTAGGTTTAGGATTTTCACTCAACATTTTGGCTGGTGAAAATTTCAGGCATATTAGTAGAGGGAAAACACAAATGAAAATCAAGTCTGAGATTCTAAAGCCATGAATCTTTCAGGTTGCCCCAGTACTTTTTGGTGCCCATTTATACAACTGGGAATCCAAAGCTATTGTTCTTCAAGAGAGCATACTGTTCTCACAGCAAAATATCCTGCCCTTGGATCAGAACAATGTCCAAGTCTTGAACTTTAGACCCATGATAAGTTCCAGAGTTCAACAAAAAAACTCATTGTTTGGTAAATATGAATTAACCATTTTATCTATATGCGACATACAAATTTACCTACCTTGTAAAATCCTGGGTTTTTAAGGAAACAAATTAGAGCTCCATGTCCACCCATGCTGGTAAAATTAAGGGGAAAAAACAAAAAGGGAACAATGTTTAACTTAACACAGCTAAACATGAACAGCACATGATGATATACACACAGCAACACAGACAAGATCAAAGAGAAGTTATTGATCAGATGTTCACCTGTGGCCAAAAACTGACTGCTTGTCTGGTAGAACTGGAAAGTTACTCTGAATCAAAGCTGGGAGCTGCAGAGTATAAGATGAGAACAACTCTGAGCATGAAAAAAGAATACTCAAAACCTACTCCCAAAGCCCTTCAATTTAACACTTGAAGTTAGAAGAACATATTTATGGTCATCGTCATCATCATTGTCATCATCATCATTATCATTATTCGGGGATGGTGCCATCCACTGCAAGCCTCTTCCAACCATCTTCCATTGGTAGATCTGACTTAATGCGAGATTCCCAGATTAATCCCATTTTCAATGGGGTATATTAAGAATTTCAAGGCATGACTCCCCAGTCCAAGAAAAGTCCTTCCACGGAAAAAGATGTCCTGGCTAAACACAGAAAAATCTGTTCTAGCTTTTGGCTTTAAACAAATTGTGCACACTCTCTACTGAATTCAAGATTTTTTTGTACATGTTTGTTAAGGAAAACCATTAATTATACACCATCTGGGACTTGAAACTAAAACACCCCTATATATGACTGTAGCTTGTACAGGAAGATATTTTACAAACCTCTTTTGTGACATAGGAAAACATTCTGTAATTTGTCTTCCACTTCTCCTCTGTTGCATCAAGATAAAACCCTGCACCAGTTCCAAAGTCATAGCTGTCATCTTCACCTTCGATACCACATGATCCTGCAGTAATAACAGATGATAAGTTATGCTAGGCTAAAAATGAACTTGTCAGAATTATACCTTTCACTTGAACACTAATGCTCAAAACTATATTTAATTGATCCCTTTGACACAAAAAACCCTTGCCTCAGACACTCTCCCTGCTATGAAATGATAACCCATTGTAAGAGTCTGGTTAGTTGCAGAGCAGAGAAAAAAATGGGAAGAGAAAAAATAGAGGAAGAGTATGGTAAGGGAAAGTGAGTGAAAGTGCATGGCTGCCTGTGAACATTTCCACCCACTAAAAGACCAGCTACAAAGGGCCCATAACATGACCACTTTGATATTTTTCAGTCGTCAGATATCAATCAAAGCAGAGTAAAATGGGATTAATGCCAGAACTTGTGCAGAACACAACACCTGCAGTTAATGACATTTGTTCCATTACTGAGCCCTTTCTTTTGGCATCACTGTTCCAAACTATTTTGCTATGCTCTATGCCATGTAATAGCAGCAGTAAAGAATGGAGCCGTTTGCTGTTGGTCTAGCAAATGTTCAAATATATTAGGGGAATACATTGTAGGTCTGCATGGTTTCCAAATGTACTGTGAGCTTCCATCTTTCAGAGTTTGACACCTCTGTAATTTCTAGTGTAATTTGTTTTGTCCCCGTCATATGGAAAACAACCTGTGGGAAATCTTCGAGCCTACTGCTAATGTTTAAAACAGATTTAAATACTGTGTGACTGTGACTCCATTAAAGGTGTCTGATGTATCTCATCTACCTCACATCATCATTCTCATATCTCATCTAACTCAATAGTGCTCAAGTGTTGGCAAAACTGTCAAAACTGTCAAACTGACCAATCAGAGGGCATGTTAGAATCTAGTATATACTGATTCAGAAATAGCTTTAAACTTGTTTAAAAAGTTATATGCATATATGGGTGTTCTTTCATTTGCACCCTGAACACCTCCCTTGTTTTTTTCTCTTCCCATGTCTTGTGCTACTCCCAAAAGAATTAAACACCTGGAAAAAGCTGTGAACCAATATCAACATCTACCATTTCTTGTATGAGGGATTTTCATAATATTATTAATGATGATTTCAAATTAATATTAATGAGTTGTATGACATGTACAAGGACCTAACACCAAATTAAGTTTGGCACACACGAGGGGACTGGGCCCTGCTACTAGTCCCCTGAAGAGTTTACATGAAGGGACTGGTCGCAGGGACTTGTTCCACCTACAGTTCACACAAAGCATTTTGAGGAACAGGTCACAGGGACTTGTCCCAAAAAATTCGTGGGACAAGTCGCAGGTACCAAAGTTGGTCCCTGTGACTAGATTTTGAAGCAAAAATGGCCAGTTCACACAATGGGACTTGTTCCCGCCGTTTGTTGCAGGGACAGGGACTAATCACAGGGACTATTCCCCTGGTGTGTTCTGACCTTTATGGCTATATATGCATAAATGTGATTAATATTTTATCAGAATTTAAGAAACTTACGAGGACTTGTGTCAGGAGCCACAATCAGAACACCGTGTTCAGATGCGGTACGTTGCACCCCAGCCTTTGAGATGAAGTTTTGTTCAGTACATGTTAGGCCTGAAATCAATCAAAATCAAATGTTAAGTATATTCTGACGTTTCCTATGGAAGATTCAAAAAACATTTCACCAGAAGTCAAATTACCTGACAGCCAATACAAAACAGGAACTTTCTCTTTTTCGGCCTGAGGAGGAATATAGACTGCAAAGTTCATGTCACACTTCAGTTCTGAACTGAGAAAAAGAATAAACAAATCTGTCAACTGTTAAAAGATTAGATGAGATAGACAGCTGGTGAGGAATAAAGCCAAGTAGAATGAAACAAAGAGTAAGAAGCCTCATCTAACTGTTTTAGTTAAAACTCACTAATCATTGTAACAAGTAAAATTTACTTTCTATTTCAGAAACTTCACAAAAATGAAAAGTTGAAACTATTTTCAAAGGTTGACCAGCTCTCAATACCATCTATAAAATGAATCATCATCAGAATTGCAATACTGCAAATGCTGCAATCTTACAATATGATTGGCTGAGCAGTTACACACTATCACCCATAAGTGTACAGTGCAGTGGTCATTCGTACTCCTAAGGAAAAGCAAACACATTGGCAAGGTGCCACATGATGTTGGTTGGTAATCTGAACCCTATCCCAGATAAAAAAAAATAACCATCAATTTTATTCCTTCACTACTAGAGCTTATTTAGTTGCAGCTCACCAAGCTTACTTTGAAAATTTGTGTCATGTAATGAGGCTATGTGCTGTCTAGTTTGACTGACAAAAATGGACAAGGCCATAGGCAAGACCAGTTTGGCAGTCAGGGTAATTTTTTAAATCCAATAAGTTTCTAAACTGGACTAAGATACGGTCCCTTTACATGTTAATTACATTACACACAGGATTATCCAATTTCCTTGTTAATTCCTTGTTAATTTTAAGTGCGTACACTAGAAATATGGAATCCTGAGCTACCAAATTATATAGATAAAAATGAAACACCCTGGGCAGAAGCAAACCACAATCTTCAACTTTAAAAAAAAGGTATCACAAACACCCCTGTCAGAGCTTTTATACATCTATCACCTGATCTATAGACAAGCCCTCCACCACCTGAAGCACAATTTGCAAGTTTACCTCAGTAAAGAAGCCAATCCGAGTAATAATAAGGAGGTTCCATTAATTGAGATCATTACAAGGACAGAGACTGTACAGTGTTGGTTTTAGGACTCAAAACTCAGACCACCATTCCCTACCCCTCCCCCTGAGAGAGCCCGGCCTCTCACCAGCCGGCTTTATACCACAGAGATTGGAAAACAGACACAACTTCGTAATTAATGAAAAAAAAATCGTGATTAGAATTCATGTTTCTGGGCTAAAAAATAGAAATCCAGACCTTTTGTGCTTGAAAACCTTCTGGAATCCGCCAAAGCATTTTGCACTCGAGACCTGTTCCAGCGCCATTTTGGTTCGGCCAGCGAGGGTCCTGATGGATATATGCACAAATCTTGTGATGAAAGGGGAGCCTGAAGACAAAAAACTATAGTTAAGCGGTACCTTAAATAACGGTTAGGTTCAACAACGATAATTAGGTCACTAACAGGGCAAACGTTGCGAACAAAGACTACCAACTTACCAAGTTGCGAAAGGATAGGACTCATGTAATGGTACCAGGTCTCTAACGGCCAAAATGGGGGTGTCACGGGGGTGTGAGCAAGTTACCTGGTTACCTTCGTCGAAAGTATCCTGATAAATATAGCTGGGAATCCATACGATTTTCTCCCCTGTCGAAGAAAGTTGGTGTTTATCAGTTGGTTTATGATAGTAGATAGACATTCGAGTAGCAGAGCTTAGAAAAACAAAATTCAAAACACTTTTTCGTCAGGAAGCTCGTGGTGCAACCAGTGTTACACGTTTGAGTTTGCTGTTCGTTTTCTTCTAAAACTTACAAATTGTAGATCCGAGACAAAGAAAGCACTATCAGTATATCCTCCTTTGATATATTTTCGCTCTCAGAGGCCTCGCCCCCTTTTGGTCAGTCCGCTGGATCTCAATTAAATTTACTATTTTGTCTCCACTTCACAACGAATGAACACACAGCTTATTGGCAAATACGTTTATTTGGGGAGGGCCTGGCAAGAACCAAACCAAACTAAGTTACAGCAACTGCATGAAAAAGAATATACATAACTCATTCAATAATTGTTCGTCAGACAGGTATAAACGTCTATCGCCGACCACTTGTGCATTTCGTCCTTGTGAATTCTTGTAAAAAGTCCATCTTCAAAGCAGATGTGAATCAGAATATGTATTTGACGGGCATATTACATATACAGGTCCCGTGGGGGTACTCCCTTATATGGGCTATGTAGGTATGTGCGGCCCCAAAGGGAAGGCTTTTTCAGCCGTTCTGGTCATAAATAGGATATCGATTTTGGCCATTTTGGTTATAAATAGGGTATGGTTTTAGCACTCTAGTCTTAAATTGGGTATGCTTCTTAGAAGAAGCTACTTTTTCACCATTATCAATAGGACCGTCAACAAAAGCCCTTCATAACTTATGTTTGGAGCAACTGTGTCGGCTGCAATGGTCATAAATAGGCTATCGAATTTTTGGTCAGGTCATAAATAGGATAGCAAAAAAAGGAGATTTTGGTCATAAATAGGGTAAGGGTTTTGGAAAGTGGGCCGCACACCACCACCCAACTTTTCTGGAAGTAGCCTCCTGCCCGGGATACAGTTAGGACGTGCACGAACACAACGCAACTCAGGAGCTTTACATCTGACTGCCATTTTGGCTAGAACGTCCACTACTTTGGACCAGACCACCACTTTGGACCAAAATCTCCCGTTTATACAAATATTACGTGTTTAAACAGAGCAAAGAAATTTACATACAACTCTCAGATAGCCTGATGTGTCCACAACTTTGGACCAATTCCCGTACACAATCAGATCATGTCAGTTAGGCTGAGGTGTCCACAACTTTGGACCAATCCCCGTACACAATCATATCACGTCAGTTAGGCTGGGGTGTCCACAACTTTGGACGAAAATCCCCTTCCACAAACAGATCATGTCCGTTAGGCTGGGATGTCCACTACTTCGAACCAAAAAAACCCGGGATGCACAAACATAACGTAGTAGTTAGGCTGGGGTGTCCGCTACGTTTGAAAAAAAGCCCATAGACAAGCATATCATGCCAGTTAGACCGGGTTGTCCACTACCTTGGACCAAAAACCCAAAATACAAATATATCGTACCATTTAAGCCGGGTAATAAACTAGAAAAAATACGAGTAAAGAGCACTACTACAAAAGACGATAACAATAACGGAGCTGAGTAATCGCCTACAATAGAAGTGCGATTAGAACACAGGCCAGAAAAAACCTGCCGTAAAAAAACCTTGGGAAAAAAGAAACAGGAAATCTGAGTAGGAACCATGGCTCATATACTCAAGTTTAGAAACACTTTCCCTATTCTTGATCTCACAAAGCTCTTCAGAGCAGTGGAAGTGTCGAAAATGCATTATAAGGAGAAATGAGCTGAGCGTTTACAAATTGTTTTGAGGAATATGCAACAACTACAAGTTTACTTCGTCAGCTGTCCTAAAGTAAACAAACTGCATGTACGATCTGCACTTTGCATCGACTGCGTTAGTTTTCATAAGCTCAATTTTAATTGATTGTTTGCCCCATTGGTTTTGCAATTCTACAATCCTCATTTTTACATGGTATTCATATTATTGGCAGGAGATGCCAGCAAGTTTTTCCAAAAAAACTATTCTTAGTTATTCAACAAAGCTGAGCATTTATTAAATTTAATAAGTTAATTGGAAAATTAAAATTAAATTGCGATAAGGTCAATTTTACACCAATTTTAATAAGACTAGCTCTTCCGTGAGCGGAGCGCCATAGGTGTGAAACCTTGGGAGCGCCTCTAGTCAAGAAATGTTGGTTTTCACGTGATCATTGTATGTCCGTACCTACGTAGGTACGCACGCCGGCCCGCCACATTGCACTGTTTTAGCGTGAATAATAAACAATTTTCCCCCCGCAGTGGAGATGGCTAGTGGAAAATGTTTCATCCACCACTAGCCACAGACATTGAAGGAGATAATTTTCTTAGTATATATAAAAGCAATAGCATAGAATACCCGAAAAAAGTGACTCAGAAGGCTGCAGAACTTCCGAAGAAAATTCCCGCGCAAAATGTGCAGCCGGGAAAGAAAAGTCACATGATTCATCAGGTGATCAAAAACAGATATCAAACTGTTTCTTGTATTTTCTAAATAGAGTAATTGCAAAACGTTAAACACAGCGGAAAAAGTGGTTGATTCGTTGAGCTATCGAAAAGATTAGTTCTGTTCAGTCCTCACAATTTTGCTGGAAGTCTTTGCCTGGAAGGCTTCACAATGAAGTGAATTGCCAAATTGCGGTGAGCGACTCTTTTTTTGTGTGGAAACCTTTCGTCGCGTTTTCTGCAAAGAAAAAGACAAGTTGCTTCGACGAAATATCTTCCAATGGAGTTGTTAATAAGCCTTTCTGATTTGAAACCATGCTGTGAGACATTGTATACATTTCATTGTTCTTTCATTCTCGCTCATTTCTAAACAATAACACTTCATTTGCTTTGTCGAAGTTTTTGTAAGTCGGCTACATATTGCTAACAAATAGTCCGTTTCCGCCGATAACTTCGCGTCAAAAACTAATAATACTGTGTTTTTTAATACTGCCAGGCGAGTTTTGAGGTTTCCTTTGTGTTACTAGGGACAGCCGCTTCGTGGAGTGCTAGGTCGGAAAAGTCCCGAAGAAGTTTGATAACAGAGCAACATGTGGTTACCGAGGTGGTGTTCATTAATTCGTGCGCATTTCTCGATACTATAATTTAGATAATGGTGAGACATTGCATTAAATCGTATAAACAATCAATTTTTGGAAACTTTATCAAGATCAATAACACTTTCAACTGGAAGCACATACTTGAAATCGTATTCTCAAACTCATTAAAAATTCATCAAGTTTAAACAGAGGAAATCATGACCGTGACGGTGTTTGGATATCTGATCTTAATTAGCATACATTTTTACGATTTTATTTCTCCATTTTCTCCTCAGTTTTAGTTTCGATTAAGAAGATATATTAAACACTCAAGACAGTGTTTGACCACATTTCCAAACACCTCCAAGTTCGTCAAAAATACTTCGCTACGCGTCGTATTTTCAACTCTCTTCTCAGTGTTTAGAGATGTGGTCAAACACTGTCTTTCGTGTTTGATATGTTACTTAAAAAAATTGTTGGCCTTCATTGTGTGGAGAAAGCTAAAATATCACGATGGTTTCCTACTAAAAGCAAAATAATTGTATCTTACTGATGAAATCTAGGAACAGCAGGAATCGTTAGTTTATATATAGCTATGTCATTAATAAATGTGGAAATAAGAGTAATAACAATAGCAATAATCTTTATTGACTCGCACCAACATGAATTATTTGAAAGGTATTAAACACATTACAAATTGATTAAACAAAATGATAAGGAAAATAATTACTTATTGGAGCCTTGAGGCTAAAGAAACCGCAAGGTTTTTGAATTAGCCTCTAATACCTGTTTTAAAGAGTTAATTTTAATATCAAAGAAAGAGAGAGCAGCTAGGAAAGAAAACCAGAGCTGGTAAATAATGCTTAATTGTGTTGTAATGTGACATTTGCTGTGACAGTAAATAATGTTTTACTGTAAAGAATTGAATAGAGCGCCTTATGCATGTTTATGTTAAAATTCTCCTCCAACACTCGTTAACCAAAATTATTCCCAAACAAAGAATTGCTACCTTCACACTGTTTTCACGTTAGCATTCTTTGAATATTTACTCCTTTTGACTATTAATTGAGACAGAATTTTCGAAATACACATTCCAATGTGTATATTGAGGGTGCAAGGTCACCCCAGTTTTTATACAATTTCAGCTGCATCATTAATGGGGCAAAAACGGATTTTATTAGGGTAAACTGGAAAACCGTGAGTAACCCAACTTCCGTTTTTCAAATCGATAACAATCAAATTTAAGGGCCTGTTTACAAGGAGAGAGGGTTACCCTACCATTCACACATTTCCTCTCTTTTTCCTTCGTCGTGTTTACAAGGCAGCTAAGGTTACCCGGATAAGCAGGTTACCCTATCTGCGTGCTAGGATTACCCTGCATGGTAGGTGGGTTAACTTTTTCCCTTGTAAACACTTCAAGTATGGTTAATCCACCTGCCCGGGTTAACTTTCTAATTGTTTCCAGACCCTTTGAGTGTAACCCGGCATTAAGTTGTGCCAGGTTGTAGGGTTACCCTACCTGTGAAATTTTGCTTGTAAACCCGTACTATATTTTGCCCGCCAGCTAGGGTTAACCCGCTTGTTGGGGTAACCCTACCTCCTTTTAAACAGGCCCTAAGACTGTCACTCTGTCAATTTAATTTAAAGTGTGAAACTTCACAGGTTTGTACATGTTCCGACATAATTGTAACAGAAGGTAATTAAAGTGAACTAGAATTACAATGTATGCAAATTATGTCGCATTAACTGTGTTGGCCACTGTATTTTCTATGGCATGGTATAAAATGGTTATGCAACACTCTCTCGTCGTTATATCATGGAACATCCCACGAATAACCAGGGGGATATACTCGAAAGCATTAGATAAGTGAACATAATGTCTTGTTGTTTTATTCCTGAACCTTGGAGCGATAGTGTAGGATTTGTAATGATTCTAAACATGTGCCACTAAAAAAAAAATCAAAGGTATTTTGTGAAATGAATTCCTTGCGCCCATTCTGTTTTGTAAAAACAACGCCAAAAGCATCAAAAATCAATGGTTTAGCTAACATATATCGACAGCAATTCCTCATCAGCACAAAAAAATGAGCCAAGGCAGTAAATTCAATTTTGAAATATCTACCCTATGAACATTGCTCTAAGGAAAAAAGACTTGGCATAAAAAACGCCGCACACGAACTCCATAGTGTAGCTTTAGATTTGCTTCATCAATCGTTAAAGCAATATCATAAAATAAACGGGCAAAAATTCGGTTTTACTTTGCGGGTAAAATTAGCCGTATAAACATTCAGATTGCTCTGAGAAAAAAGCTAAGGATGAAAAACGCTGAACGTTAATTCTAAGAGTAGCATTATATTTACATTATGAGCCGTTACACAACCATAAAATAAACGGCGCCCAGCAAAATACCAAAAATCACCTGTCAGTGTGGCTTTTTATTTACAATACAATAAGAACAAACGGACCGAAGTTCGGTTATACTTTGCGGATCATATTTACCAATAACTAATTGTCACTAACGGTCCTGATGGGTCGGAGTGGTTGGTGATGCGTCGAACTTCATAAAAAGTATACAGCGGCTTGAAAACATCCTCCCACAGCTGTAAAGCGATGTCTTCGTCCATATTTTGCCAATCCACTTCGGACTCGACCTTTCTGAACCCGGACGGTGGATCCATATGCAATTCCTGGAGGGTTTTTTTCTTTTTCGGTTGGTCTTCTTTGCCGGGCTCAGTTGTTCTTCGTTTCTCCATGATTTTCAACTGCCTCTTCGCGGGGCCACCAAGTTGGTTTCCCTGCTCGCTTTTATTGTCCAGTTTCGTTGTCCGTGCTCCCATACTTGATGAAGAAAGGAAAGCTTTATGCGCACACTCAGAGTTAGTAATGTTCCACTCTCCAGTAAAAGTGATTTGAATGAAAATCCGAAGGAACCTACCAAATAAAGGAGTCCAGACGCGTGCCGAAGTCATGCTGTTATATAACGTAATTATATAAGACAGGAAAGCTTCACGTGCACACTCAGAGTTAGTAACGTTTCACTCTCCAGTAGAGACATCAGTAAAAGTGATTTGAATGAAAATCCGAAGGAACCTACCAAATAAAGGACTCCAGACACGTGCCGAAGTCATGCTGTTATATAACGTAATTACAAACATCTCACTTTAACTTAATGCATCAGTCAATTCCAGCAGTGCCCATCCCCTCCCCCCCGGGCTAACCCCCGGGCATTAGCATTTTCTTAAAAAAATTGGCAAATTCCCCGGGGTGGGGACACATAAGCTGTCTAAATGCCCTGGGGTGGGGACGAAGAAAGAGGGCAAATGCCCCGTCCCCGGGATCGTCGCATTCCAACACCTCCACAGTTTTTTAATTAATCAGTAAATAAAACGGTCAACTGTTCAGTATTTTATTGTAACGGTAAGACTTCAAGGACAACAGTACGTGTTAGTTGATTCTGATTATATTTATTTCTTTATATTTGTTTTTAACAGTTTGCTAGAGGATAGCTGGGATTGCGGCGGACGTGTCCCCAGCCGCGAGCGGTGATAGGCGCCTGTATTCGCAGGCTACTTTTTCTGTGAAGAATCAAGACATTTTAAATGATGATGCATTGCATTTTAAGCTCGCGGGATCTGTCTTGAAGATCGCATCATTTGATTTCGCAAACCTTAGTATTTTAACTCCACTTTCATGAATTTAAAAAATGCTAGGCTAGTTTTGAATGCGAAATGCGAAATAGTCGTGTTCATGTCAGTGATTGCTTTGTGATAAACAAAATATAGTTCACCTTGTCGCTTATATTTATATACTTACAAGTAATGAAGAAATATCTAAAATTGAGAAAACATTGTTCGACAAACGCCTCGTCTTTCCCGATGAACTCATGCATGGCACTTTCCAAAACACGTGTGTCGAATGCCCGGGGATCGCCCCGGGGTACGCAAATGCCCAGCCCCCGGGCCGCGATAAAATTGCGGATGCCCCACCCCCGGGACTGACAACGTGAGCAAATGCCCCGCGGTTGCCCGGGGGGGATGGGCACTGCTGGAATTGACTGATGCATAACTACCGGTGATTTAGACTGGGGGATTAGAACGTAAAACAAGTAAGCGTGTGACCCAGGCGGTATTAAAGTGCCGGGAGAAATTTTCGCTCGAGCTCATTTTCACCTGATCACCGAGCGGCAAACACCTTCGTGTGCTGACGGTGATATGGAAATATGGCTTGTAGGAGGTTCGCTCGCTTCCGTTGCTGAAAGAAATCTCGAATGACATCCATATTAAATTTTTCGCCGATGTCTTCTGCTCGAGGTACAAAGCCACCATTTTTAGTGCTGAACAACTGATTTTAGGAATCGAAGCTTCCCGGTTACCTAGTTCCTGTACGGCGGTATATACTTCATGGGTGAATGCCATACGTGTACAGAGTATTCTACTTCATGTAAACTACATTAGAGTATTCTACTTCATGTAGACTACACTGAAGTGATTAACAATGATCTTCCGTCCCTACTACTTATCATCTGTCCCTAGCACTATTCATCTGTCCCTATCACTGATCATCTGCCCCTAGCACTGATCTTCTGTTCCTAGCACTGATTGTGTGTCCCTAATACTGATCATCTGTCCATAGCACTGATTCTCTGTCCCTACCACTATTCACCTGCCGCTATCACCGATCATCTGTCCCAAGCACTGATTGTGTGTCTCTAGCACTGATCAACTGTCCCTAGCACTGATTGTGTGTCCCTAGTACTGATCATCTGTCCCTAGCACCGATCAACTGTCCCTAGCACTGATTGTGTGTCCCTAGCACTAATCATGTCCTTAGCACTGATTTTCTGTCCCTAGCACTATTCACCTGTCCCTATCACCGATCATCTGTCCCTAGCACTGATTGTCTGTCCCTAGCAGTGATCAACTGTCCCTAGCACTGCTTGTGTGTCCCTAGTACTGATCATCTGTCCCTAGCACCGATCAACTGTCCCTAGCACTGATTGTGTGTCCCTAGCACTGATCATGTCCCTAGCACTGATTTTCTCTCCCTAGCACTATTCACCTGTCCCTATCACCGATCATCTGTCCCTAGCACTGATTGTGTGTCCCTAGCACTGATCATCTGTCCCTAGCACTTATCATCTGCCCCTAGCACTGATCATCTGTCCCTAGCACTGATTGTCTCTCCCTAGCACTACTCACCTATCCCTAATACTGATCTCTGTCCCTAGCACTGATCATCTGTCCCTATCACTAATCATCTGTCCCTAGCACAGATCTTCTGTCCCTAGCACTGATTGTGTGTCCCTAATACTGATCATCTGTCCATAGCACTGATTCTCTGTCCCTACCACTATTCACCTGCCGCTATCACCGATCATCTGTCCCAAGCACTGATTGTGTGTCCCTAGCACTGATTGTGTGTCCCTAGCACCGATCAACTGTCCCTAGCACTGATTTTCTGTCCCTAGCACTATTCACCTGTCCCTAGAACTGATCATCTGTCCCTAGCACTGATTGTCTGTCCCTAGCACTGATTGTGTGTCCCTATCACTGATTGTCTGTCCCTAGCACAATTCACCTGTCCTTATCACCGATCATCTGTCCCTAGCACTGAGCTTCTGTCCCTCACAGTGATCAGCTGTCCCTGGCACCAATTGTCTGTCTCTATCACCAATCACCTGTCCCTATAACTGATCAGCTGTCCCTAGCTCTGATCATCTGTCCCTAGCACTGATTGTCTGTCCCTAGCACTATTCACCTGTCCCTATCACCGATCATCTGTCCCTAGCACTGATCATCTGTCCCTAGTACTGATTGTGTGTTTCTAGCACTGATCAACTGTCCCTAGCACTGCTTGTGTTTCCCTAGTACTGATCATCTGTCCCTAGCACCGATCATCTGTCCCTAGCACTGCGCTTCTGTCCCTCACAGTGATCAGCTGTCCCTGGCACTGATTGTCTGTCTTTATCACCAATCACCTGTCCCTATCACTGATCAGCTGTCCCTGGCACTGATTGTCTGTCCCTAGAACTATTCACCTGTCCCTATCACCGATCATCTGTCCCTAATACTGATTGTGTGTGTCTAGCACTGATCAACTGTCCCTAACACTGACTGTGTGTCCCTAGCACCGATCACCTGTCCCTAGCACTGACTGTTGGTCCCTAGCACTGATGGTCTGTCCCTAGCACTATTCACCTGTTCCTAGTACTGATCATCTGTCCCTAGCACTGATCATCAGTCCCTAGCACTGATTGTGTGTCCCTAGCACTGATTGTCTGTCCCTACCACTATTCACCTGTTCCTAGCACTAATCATCTGTCCCTACCACTGATCATCTGTCCCTAGCACTGATTGTGTGTCCCTAGCACTGATCATCTGTCCCTAGCACTGATTGTGTGTCCCTAGCACTGATTGTCTGCCCCTAGCACTATTCACCTGTTCCTAGCACTAATCATCTGTCCCTACCACTGATCATCTGTCCCTAGCACTGATTGTGTGTCCCTAGCACTGATCATCTGTCCCTAGCACTGATTGTGTGTCCCTAGCACTGATCATCTGTCCCTAGCACTGATTGTGTGTCCCTAGCACTGATTGTGTGTCCCTTGCACTGATCAGCTGTCCCTGGTACTGATTGTCTGTCCCTATCACAAATCACCTGTCCCTATCACTGATCAGCTTTTCCTAGCACTAATCTTGTCCCTAGCACTGATCATCTGTCCCTAGCTCTGATCATCTGTTCCTATCACTGATTGTGTGTCCCTAGCACTGATTAACTGTCCTTAGCACTGATTATCCGTCCCTAGCACTGATCATTTGTCCCTAACAGTGATCTTCTGTCCCAAGCACTGATTATCCGTCCCTAGCACTGATCATCTCTCCTCAACAGTGATCATCTTTCCCTAGTACTGATCATCCGTCTCTAGCACAGATCATCTGTCCCTAACAGTGATCATCTGTCCCTAGCACCGATGTTCTGTCCCTAATACTGATCATCTGTCCCTAGCCCTGATCATCGGTCACTAATGTCCCTAGTACTAATCATCTGTCCCTAACAGTGATTATCTGTCCCTATCACTGATCATCTGTCACTAACAGTGATCACATTATCTGTCCCTAACAGTGATCATTTGTCCCTAGTACTGATCATCTGTCTCTAACAGTTATCATATGTCCCTATCACTTATAATCTGTCCCTAACAGTGATCATCTGTCCCTAGCACTGATCATCTGTCCCTGTCACTGTTCGTCTGTCGCTAACAGTGATCATCTGTCCCTAGTACTGATCATCTGTCTCTAACAGTTATCATATGTCCCTATCACTTATAATCTGTCCCTAACAGTGATCATCTGTCCCTAGCACTGATCATCTGTCCCTGTCACTGTTCGTCTGTCGCTAACAGTGATCATCTGTCCCTAGTACTGATCATCTGTCTCTAACAGTTATCATATGTCCCTCTCACTTATCATCTGTCTCTAACAGTGATCATCTGTCCCTACCACTGATCGTCTGTCCCTGTCACTTTTCATCTGTCACTAACAGTGATCATCTGTCCCTAGTACTGATCATCTGTCCCTAACAGTGATCATATGTCCCTAGCACTGATTGCCCGTCCTAAGCACTGATTATCTTTTCTCAGCACTGATCACTAAACCTTAAAGGATTGTGGAAGTGTGGCGAAAGAAAAGAAAACTTGTTACAATTAAGTGTTCACTGGAGAGTTTATTCGTAAACAAAACAGTTTTAGTAGCAACAATGATAACACGTCCTTAAATCGTCAAGCATTACCTTTATGAATAAAAACAATTGGATTCTCAAACAGAACTTTGATATTCTTTAAACAGAGCAAAATGAAACTATAAAAAATACTTCACTCCACTCAGTTATGGGTTCTTAAGGATCCAACAGGTTCTGTTGATGAATGAGTTCTTACGCGATAACGATTGAAACTTTCCAACTTTTCGTGACAACCTTATTTTTCATTGTGTACTGCATCTAATTAACAAATGAGTTATAATATTAAGCTGAATAAAACAAAACTCTAAGACCTCTAAGCTACTTCGAAGCATCATCCCCGACATTTTTACTTAACTATTTGAAACTAGCTTTTCGATCCTCCACTAGCCAAACGCCATATAGCATCCGGCCTTCTATTTATATAAGCTAGTTTCCCATGGATCTGTGCGAGGGTTTTGCGGCCGTTAAAACGGAAGGAATTGCATTTTGCAAAGTCACTGTCAATCACAAAATTGTACAGAGTACATATACTTCTTTTTAGTGTGTTCTAAATTAATAGAGGAAATAAAATTTTCTGTCATTTCAAGAACACAGTTCTCTAGCTGACTCCACCCCGCCGCAATATTATCAATGTTATTCTCCCTTAAATATTCAGTTCCTCGACGCCTTTTAAGAGAAGGTGGAGTAGAGAGCGTAGACTTCCTCTTTTTTTCTTGGCCATTACCTTTTGTGGGAGTGTCGGTAGTATTCATGCCAAAACTATTCTTACAGTTGTGGCACTTACAGTCTTTGCATGTTAAACCAGCAGTAAAACACGGGCATTTTGTTTTGTTTCTCCCTGTAACGTCTACGCAAGAAACTGTTTGTTCTACATTATCTTTTTTTTTTTTTGCTTCTCCGCACCGGCATTGCGTCAATTTCTTCGTCAATTTTTTCTCGTCAACATTGCCACAGGAGCGTCACTTGCATAGGTCACGATCGCAGGCTTGGCCTCTTTTAACACAAGGACAGCGAGACTTTCCTCCCTTGTTGAAACGTGCTGCTCTATTTCGTGACTTTTGTTTACTGCCACAACTGCATCCCGTTTCCTTGGCAGGCTGGCATTCCGGTTCTTGTTCCTCATTAGATTCATCCTTACTACGTACACCTAGACCACAAAAAAGTGATTTTAAATATCATGGGTTAACGCGTTAATTTCATGTAAGTTTTGATGTTATTTTACCGCTTTTTTAAATATTTTTTCACGCCCGTGATTATTGGTGTAAACTCGTCACGTTATTCGGAATATTTTCCAGTTAAATCTCGGGAATAACCTAGAATATACCCCAAGTGATATTCCCAAAGTTTCGAATTTTAGAATTTACCTTCGCACGTTTAGTTTTCACCGCTAGAAAAGAGCCTGTTTGAATAGAATTTAACATTTTAAACAGAATGAAAAGATTTTCAACGCCCACACAAATTCTTAAGTGTTAAAACTTTACAGCAAAAGGCTTAAAAATTGAGTAGGCTATGTGAAAACCTTTTGAAGGATAATAAACACAATAGCCTCTATTTTGCGCGGAAAATATGCTTGGATATTTGTCCATTGGACATTATCTTTTCCTCAAAGCTCACGGTTTTCCCCGCGCTTCGCTCTCTGAAAGCTGTTCGTGTCTCGGAACAGTTAATATCCGCGGACAACTATCTGATCATATCAGTTCCTCGCCAAATCAGTGGAGGCTATTGTTTAAATATCTACGAGGATCTTATAAATCAAACCTTGGACATATGGCAAATACGAAAACCTTTGAGTCATTGTTTTCAATATTTCTCAGAACGCATTCCCGGATACCGTGTATGATTTTCTCCACATAAATTTTGTTCATTCTCTTTCTATGCATACAGTTCATAGTGTTTTGTTACCTAATGATCTCGTGGAATCGTTGTGTCCTGCCCCATAATAATGATAGGCTACGTAGATAGGTCTGCTGGATGGTGGGTTGTCGGTACTCGTGATCAACAAATCGGACATCCTCTCCGCAGTCGTCACATTTTGTTAATCCCTTGTATGCATGATTACAGGCGGAATTGTACTCACTCAGTACTACTACCATTATTGATTTTTAGTTGCAAATTTTCTTACAGTAGTAATAATAATGATAACAGCATTTTGTCTTTTTAATAATAAAGAGAGTTACATTTGACTGTGAAAACTTAGTTTCTTGTATGCATTCTGATGTCCATATATCCGTCCCTATGCCTAACAAGCTTCACCTGTTAAATAAAATAGACTAAATTCTGTAAGATTAAAAAATACTACCCATGTGGCTTGAAAATTCCTATCTGGGAGTGGTAGATCAAGGGTTCTCTAATACCCAAAAATAGCGGGATACGCGCGCTATAAAAGGGCATAAGCTCCTCCCCCTAATTTTGAATTCACCCAAAAAAACTTGCTTCACGCCCTGACAGTATTCTACAATACCCGCTGGGATCAGCTTGACATTACAAATAGATCAATTATTCGCATGGACATTGAGAACAGTGGAAGAATATCCGTTTATAATCCTATTGAAAAAATGATTCCCTGAAATAGAGAGAAGTAGAGACACCGACACTTAAGTTCATTTACAGCTTACCTTTCGAGTATTCAAATCACTCGCCATTTTAGATTTGATCCGCGCACTTCAACGGTGATTGACAAATGAGCCTAGGTCTTTTTACTTATATAGTGCGTCTTTGTGTTTAAGTCCGTCACAGGTCATTGTTAGGTTTCCCCATCAAATTCACCGGTAGTCCGGTATCCATTTATAGTTCCGCGTAGACAGACGCACTGTAAAAGTAAAGTGTCTTGCCTAAAAACACTGAGTCTTTTCGTGGGAAGTTTGGAGAGCACTAGAGTTGCGCTTCTTTCATGCCTCCAAACTTTCAGAGTGCAGCCACTAAACAATTATGAGCTCGACATTTTAATAAGCGCGAAGCCCGAATAACACACTGAAAGGAACTAAAGAACGCGAAGGAGCGGAGGTCATTTTTTATGGTCCATAACCGCTACACACGTTCTATTTAAAGATTGCATGTGCTCGAGATCTCTATCGAGTAATCTACATCTACATATTTGAGTTGGCAGAAAAAACAAAAGGCAATCGAAAACTGCATGTGGATGCCGGTAGGGATAGGCAGATTTAAATTATTAGGAAACTCTAAATGCAAAAAAACGGTTTTAGATTTAGGAGCATTATATGTAACAAAAAAAAAAAGAAAGATTACGACCTACTAAGTAAACATCAACATTGTAGCGTCTGCAGCGACTGGCAAATTCCAAAACAAGACGAAACAAAACGAGCTCTAGGCGTGTCGCGACAAACTAGTGGGTGGGACTACTTAAAAGGTCGTCTGCAAGGGTAAACAAGTAAACCACGGAAACCAAAGTTGACGGTTATCGGCGATTTATTGCATCAAAATAAACGATCGTAAATTGAAATAACAATATCTAACGAATTTCTATGATTTAGCGGTAAAGTTGCGTAACAAATAATCAAAACTTACACGAGACAAACTAACGATCAGGAATCGATAACATAACGAAATTGAATAACAATACATCAAAAAATAGCCAGCGTGAATACCACGCTAAGATACTAAATAAGATTCGATCACAGAAATACACAACAAAAGGAACTGATTAACAGCTCAATGCTTTCGAGCCTAAAAGGTGGGCGTTCACTCTAGTAACGTTCAGAACATTTTCTAATTTAGATGGTTACAAATCAGTTAGCATTGTACAAATGTTCCTTTGTATTCCTTCGCCCATAGCTATAAAACGTAACTTAATCAAAATGACAAAGGTACTCACATATCGGTCCCGCTTGAGCCAAGGGTTAGGAAATCAAAAAACATCAAGAGTTCAAGGTTGACAAGGCCACGCGAGATGGAAAGAAAAACTACTTTAAAGGGACGCTAACTCAGCTTTTATATGCGCGTGGTGACACTTAAAGGTCCGATTACAAAACCAATAAAAAAGAAGTAAACATTGTAACTACGTTCGTAACTAAGATAAAGAGATAATTATTAACTAATCATGATTGGCCTGGCTAGTGTCCGTAACAAACATTTTAATTGATGAACTCAAGTACAATGGATTGTAATTATTGATAGTTTTTACAACACTTGGTTTTAAACAGAAGCAAATCCAATGTATACAAGACGAATTACTTAATGATACCTCGTTTTCTGAACAACCTTGCTCTTGACAAGAGATTAATATTTTTATAGTACGCGGAAGGCAAGCATCCACCAAAAAAACAAAGTATTAAATTTAGAATCGCTCAATATTTCTGAAAGATATGGAATACTTTCAAAGGGTTTCATTGTAATTTGTGCGGACTTTAACTGACGACGGAGTTAGAGCACGAATATGTTCAACGTAAGTGGAGGAATATCGAGTTTTTGTAATATACCCAGGGTCGAAAATGTCTTGAACTACAAAGCTGAACTAATACTTGAAATTGCTTGACATTTCTAAAAAAGATCTACTATTCAAGGAAGAATTGAATGAGTTATTCCGTAGAAACTCCCAACTATTTAAAAATGACGGGGATGCTCGTAGTACCTTTCAGGGGTTAAAAAAGAGGGTTTGGAGCCAGTAAGGTTGTTCAGCCTCAAAAGGTGCACAGCGGGAATTTTTTGCGGTAGCTTCAAGGGTATCGAGCCGTAGAGATTTGACAGGAGGTAGTGTCTTGTTTTCATATGTATAAAATTGGTACCTCTTAGGCAGTTCTTTTCAAAACTAAATTACATTAGGGACAGAAGATCACTGCTAGAGGCAGAAGAAAGTGCTAGGGACAGATGATCAGTACTAGGGACAGAAGATCAGTGCTAGGGACAGATGATCACTGTTAGCGACATGTGATCTGTGCTACAAACGGATAATCAGTACTACGGACAGATGATTACTGTTAGGGACAGATGATCACTGCTAAAGACAGATGATCAGTACTAGGGACAGATGATCAATGTTAGGGACAGATGACCACTTTTAGGGACAGATGATCAGTGCCAGGGACAGATTATCAATGCTAGAAAAGACAGACGATCAGTGATAGGGACAGATGATCAGTATAGGGACAGATGATCACTGTTAGGGACAGATGATCTGTGCTAGAGAAGGATGATCAGTACTAGGGACAGATGATCACTCTTAGGGACAGATGATCTGTGCTAGAGAAGGATGAACAGTACTAGGGAAAGATGATCACTGTTAGAGACAGATGATCACTGTTAGGGTCAGATGATCACTGATAGAGACGGATGATCAGTACTAGGGACAGATGATCACTCTTAGAGACAGCTGATCTGTGCTAGGGACGGATGAACAATACTAGGGACAGAAGATCAGTGCTAGGGAGAGCTGATCAGTGATAGGGACAGCTGATTGGTGATAGAGACAGACAATCAGCGCTAGGGACAGATGATCAGTGCTAGGGACGCATGATCAGTACTAGGGACAGAAGATCAGTGCTAGGGACAGCTGATCAGTGATAGGGACAGCTGATTGGTGATAGAGACAGACAAACAGTGCTAGGGACAGTTGATCACTGCTAGGGACAGACGATCAGTACTAAGGACACACAATCAGTGCTAGGGACAGATGATCAGTGCTAGGGACAGGTGAATAGTGCTAGGGACAGACAATCAGTGCTAGGGACACACAATCAGTGCCAGGGACAGATGATCAGTACTAGAGACAGATGAATAGTGCTAGGGACAGACAATCAGTGCTAGGGACAGATGATCAGTGCTAGGGACAGACAATCAGTGCTAGGGACAGATGATCAGTGCTAGGGACAGACAATCAGTGCTAGGGACAGCTGATCAGTGATAGGGACAGCTGATTGGTGATAGAGACAGACAAACAGTGCTAGGGACAGTTGATCACTGCTAGGGACAGACGATCAGTACTAAGGACACACAATCAGTGCTAGGGACAGATGATCAGTGCTAGGGACAGGTGAATAGTGCTAGGGACAGACAATCAGTGCTAGGGACACACAATCAGTGCCAGGGACAGATGATCAGTACTAGAGACAGATGAATAGTGCTAGGGACACACAATCAGTGCTAGGGACAGTTGATCAGTGCTAGGGACAGATGATCAGTACTAGAGACAGATGAATAGTGCTAGGGACACACAATCAGTGCTAGGGACAGTTGATCAGTACTAGGGACAGATGATCAGTACTAGGGCCAGGTGAATAGTGCTAGGGACAGACAATCAGTGTTGGGGACACATAATCAGTGCTAGGGACAGATGATCAGTACTTCGGACACACAATCAGTGCTAGGGACAGTTAATCAGTGATAGGGACACACAATCAGTGCTTGGGACAGATGATCGGTGATAGGGACAGGTGAATAGTGCTAGGGACAGACAATCAGTACTAGGGACAGAAGATCAGAGCAAGGGACAGCTGATCAGTGTTAGGGACATGTGATTGGTGACAGAGACAGACAATCAGTGCCAGGGAACGCTGATCAGTACTAGGGAGACAAAATCAGTGCTAGGAACAGGTGATCACTGTTAGGGACAGAAGCTCAGTGCTAGGGACAGATGATTGGTGGTAGGGACAGGTGGATTGTGCTAGTGACAGACAATCAGTGCTAGGGACACACAATCAGCGTTAGGGACACACAATCAGTGCTAGGGACAGATGATTGGTGGCAGGGGCAGGTGAATTGTGCTAGGGACAGACAATCAGTGCTAGGGACAGACAATCAGTGCTAGGGACAGATGATCAGTGCTAGGGACACACAATCAGTGCTAGGGACAGACAGTCAGTGCTAGGGACACACAGTCAGTGCTAGGGACACACAGTCAGTGCTAGGGACACACAGTCAGTGCTAGGGACACACAATCAGTACTAGGGACAGGTGAATAGTGCTAGGGACAGAAACTTAGTGCTAGGGACAGATGATCGGTGCTAGGGACAGATGATCAGTATTAGGGACACACAATCAGTGCTAGGGACAGTTCATCAGTGCTAGGGACAGTTCATCAGTGCTAGGGACACACAATCAGTGCTAGGGACAGATGATCAGTGCTAGGGACAGATGATGAGTACTGTGGACAGAAGAGCGGAGCTAGGGACAGCTGATCAGTGATAGGGACATGTGATTGGTGATAGAGACAGACAATCAGTGCCAGGGACAGCTGATCAGTACTAGGGACACAAAATCAGTGCTAGGGACAGATGGTCACTGTTAGGGACAGACGCTCAGTGCTAGGGACAGATGATCGGTGATAGGGACAGGTGAATTGTGCTAGGGACAGACAATCAGTGCTGTATTTGACGAGCATATTACATATACAGGTCCCGTGGGGGGTACTCCTTCATATGGGCTATACAGGTATGTGCGGCCCCAAAGGGTAGGGTTTTTCAGCCTTTTTGGTCATAAATAGGGTATCGATTTTGGTTATAAATAGGGTATGGTTTTAGCACTCTAGTCTTGAATTGGGTATGTTTCTTAGAAGACGCTACTTTTTCATCAATATAAATAAGACCGTAAACAAAAACCCTTCATACCTTGTGTCTGGAGCAACTGTGTCAGCTGCAACGGTCATAAATAGGCTATCGAATTTTTGGTCAGGTCATAAATAGGCTAGCAAAAAAAGGAGATTTTGGTCATAAATAGGGTAAGAGTTCTGGGAAGTGGGCCGCACACCCCCACCCAACTTTTCTAGAGGTAGCCTCCTCCCCGGGATACAGGTAGGACGTGCACGAACATAACGCAACTCAGGAGCTTTACATCTGACTGCCATTTTGGCTAGAGCGTCCACTACTTTGGACCAGACCACCACTTTGGACCAAAATCTCCCGCTTATACAAATATTACGTGTTTAAACAGAGCAAAGAAATTTACATACAACTCTCAGATAGCCTGGTGTGTCCACAACTTTGGACCAATCCCTGTACACAATCATACCGCGTCAGTTAGGCTGGGGTGTCCCCAACTTTGGACGAAAATTCCCTTCCAGAAACAGATCATGTCAGTTAGGCTGGGATGTCCACTACTTCGGACCAAAAAACCCGGCATGTACAATCATAACATAGTAGTTACGCTGGGGTGTCCACTACGTTTGAAAATAAACCCATAGACAAGCATATCATGCCAGTTAGGCCGCGTTGTCCACTACTTTGGACCAAAAACCCAAAATACAAATGTATCGTACCATTTAAGCTAATAAACTAGACAAAATACGAGTAAAGAACGCTAATACAAAAGAAGATAACAATAACGGAGCTGAGTAATCGTTTACAATAGAAGTGCGATTAGAACACAGGCCAGTAAAAACCTGCCGTAAAAAAGCCTTGGGAAAAAAAAAGTAGGAAATCTGGGTAGGAACCATGGCTCATGCTCCAGTGATTGGTAGCCGTACGGAGGCTTTACAAAGGTAAGATTGTCGATAGTGCAGTAAAACTACCCGAAAAACTAAAAAGAAAAAATCAAACAGAGCTCTGAACAGGGTTGATTCAGAGGCGTAGATGACTATCACGTGCTACACTCCCCCTTACATACCCCTTTGTTTCTAACCATGATACACCGGCCTGGACCCTAGGCCGCGTTGTGTCCCATGCCGACAAAATAGTTTTTTCGGCCTTCTTCGCAAACTCATTCGTCAGATAACTGACACTAAAACTTTGGTATAGCACATACCAACATAGTTTATGCACGTGGTTGTTCAATCTCAGCCAATTCATTTTTCACCCTCGTCCAAGCATAAACTGACGTAATATGAGATAGGGACGCGAACAGAAGTAAAAAAAAAACACACAGAGATTTCATCAGCAATTTCATCTACGGAGGTCATGTTGATTCGATCTTCCTCTGTTTACGTGAATCGATATAATATGCCCGTTATGCTAGATACTGTTATGTATTTGTAAGCAAGTTATTTAAGACGTCTGCAAGACCGAAGGGAAAGGCGCTTTTGCGCGCCAAATCACTGGTGGAACCTGATGTGCAAAATCCGTTCTCGTATCGGCGGCAGCTCACTGCTTGGGATAAAGTGAAGGTGGGTTAAATTAGCTTAAATAAACTCAAGTTTAGAAACACTTTCCCTATACTTGATCTCACAAAGCTCTTCAGAGCAGCAGAAGTGTCGAAAATGCATTATAAGGGTTAATTGAACTGAGCGTTTACAAAATGTTTCGTGGAATATGCAACAACTACAAGTGTAATTCGTCAGCTGTACTAAAGTAAACAAACTGCATGTACGATCTGCACTTTGCATCGACTGCGTTAGTTGTCATAAGCTCAATTTTAATTGATTGTTTGCCCCATTGGTTTTACAATTTTACAATTCTCATTTTTACATGGTATTGATATTATTGGCAGGAGATGCCAGCAAGTTTTTACAAAAAAAAACTATTCTTAGTTATTCAACAAAGCTGAGCATTTATTATAATTGGAAAATTAAAATTAAATTGCGATAAGGTCAATTTTACACCAATTTTAATAAGACTAGCTCCTCCGTGAGCGTAGCGCCATAGGTGTGAAAACTTGGGAGTGCATTAATGTTTTAGCGAGAATAATAACAATTACCCCCCCCCCCCCCCCCCCAATGGAGATGGCTAGTGGAAAATGTTTCATCCACCACTGACCACAGACATTGAAGGAGATAATTTTCTTAGTATATATAAAAGCAATAGCATAGAATACCCGAAAAAAGTGACTCAGGAGACTACAGAACTTCCGAAATAAATTCCCGCGCAAAATGTGCAGCCGGGAAAGAAAAGTCACATGATTCATCAAGTGATCAAAAACAGATATCAAACTGTTTCTTGTATTTTCGAAATGGAGAAATTGCAAAACGGTAAACACAGCGGAAAAAGTGGTTGATTCGTTGAGCTATCGAAAAGATTAGTTCTGTTCAGTCCTCAAAATTTTGCTGGAAGTCTCTGCCTGGAAGGCTTCCCAATGAAGTGAATTGCCAAATTGCGGTGAGCGACTCTTTTTTGTGTGGAAACCTTTCGTCGCGTTTTCTAAACGGAGTTATTAATAAGTCTTTCTGATTTGAAAACCATGCTGTGAGACATTTTATACATTTCATTGTTCTTTCATTCTCGTTCATCTATAAACAATAACACTTCATTTGCTTTGTCGAAGTTTTTGTAAGTCGGCTACATATTGCTAACAAATAGTCCGTTTTCGCCGATAACTTCGCGTCTAAAACTAATAAAACTGTGTTTTTTAATACTGCCAGGCGAGTTTTGAGGTTTCCTTTGTGTTACTAGGGACAGCCGCTTCGTGGAGTGCTAGGTCGAAAAAGTCCCGAAGAAGTTTGATAACAGAGCAACATGTGGTTACCGAGCTAGTGTTCATTAATTCGTGTGCATTTCTCGATACTATAATTTAGATAATGGTGCGACATTGCATTAAATCGTATAAACAATCAATTTTGGGAAACTTTATCAGGGTCAATAACACTTTCAACTGGAAGCACATACTTGAAATCGTATTCTCAAACTCATTAAAAATTCATCAAGTTTAAACAGAGGAAATCATGACCGTGACGGTGTTTGGGTATCTGATCTTAATTAGAATACATTTTTACGATTTTATTTCTCCGTTTTCTCCTTAGTTTTAGTTTCGATTGAGAAGATATATCAAACACTCAAGACAGTGTTTGACCACATTTCCAAACACCTCGAAGTTAGTCAAAAAAACTCCGCTACGCGTCGTATTTTCAACTGTCTTCTCAGTGTTTAGAGATGTGGTCAAACACTGTCTTTCGTGTTTGATATATTACTTTAAAAAATTGTTGGCCTTCATTGCGTGGAGAAAGCTAAAATATCACGATGGTTTCCTACTAAAAGCAAAATAATTTTATCTTACTGATGAAATCTAGGAACAGCAGGAATCATTAGTTTATATATAGCTATGTCATTGATAATTGTGGAAATAAGAGTAGTAACAAAAGCGATAATCTTTATTGACTCGCACCAACATGAATTACCTGAAAGGTATTAAACACATTACAAACTGATTAAACAAAATGATAAGGAAAATAATTACTTAATCGAGCCTTGAGGCTAAAGGAACCGCAAGGTTTTTGAATTAGCCTCTAATACCTATTTTAAAGAGTTAATTTCAATATTAAAGAGAGAGAGAGAGCAGCGAGGAAAGAAAACCAGAGCTGGTAAATAATGCTCAATGGTGTTGTAATGAGACATTTGCCGTGATAGTTAATATTTTTTTACTGAAAAGAATTGAATAGATTGCCTTATGCATGTTTATGTCAAAATTCTCCTCCAACACTCGTTAACCAAAATTATTCTCAAACAAACAATTGCTACCTTCACACTGTTTTCAAGTTAGCACTCTTTAAATATGTACTCCTTTTGACAATTAATTGATGACAGAATTTTCGAAATACACATTCCAATGTGTACTTTGAAAGCGAGACTTGAGAGAGCAAGGTCACCCCAGTTTTTAGACAATTTCAGCTGCATCATTAATGGGGCAAAAACGGATTCCATTAGGGTAAACTGAAAAACCGTGAGTAGCCCAACTTCCGTTTTTCAAATCGATAACAATCGAATTTAAGGGCCTGTTTACAAGGAGAGAGGGTTACCCTAGCACTTACACATTTCCTCTTTTTTTTCTTCGTCGTCTTTACAAGGCAGCTAAGGTTACCCGGGTAAGCGGGTTACCCTATCTGCGTGCTAGGATTACCCTGCATGGTAGGTGGGTTAACTTTTTCCCTTGTAAACATTCCAGGTATGGTTAACCCACATACCCGAGTTAACGTTCTAATTGTTTCCAGACCTTTTGAGTGTAACCCGGCATTAAGTTGTCCCGGGTTGTAGGGTTACCCTACCTGTGAAATTTTGCTTGTAAACCCGCGCTATATTTTGACCTCCAGCTAGGGTTAACCCGCTTGTTAGAGTAACCCTGCCTCCTTTTAAACAGGCCCTAAGACTGTCACTATGTCAATTTAAAGTTTAGAACTCATAGTTGACGAACATCAGCAGAATTTCCTAAAATACTGTGACCTATTCCCTTTAAATTAGCTGGTATGACCCCCGTTTCTCAGAGCTGAGTGTGAGGCTACTGTTTTCATATTTTGCTTTCATTTTGAAAGGGCGCTGGTGTGAATCTTCACAGGTTTGTACATGTTCCGACATAATTGTAACAATAGGTAATTAAAGTGAACTAGAATTACGATGTATGCAAATTATGTCGCATAAATTGTGTTGGCCACTGTATTTTCTATGGCATGGTATAAAATGGTTATGCAACACTCTCTCGTCGTTATATCATGGAACATCCCACGAATGACCAGTGGGATATACTCGAAAGCGTTAGATAAGTGACATAATGTCTTGTTGTTTTATTCCTGAACCTCGGAGCGATAGTGTAGGATTTGTAATGATTCTAAACTGCCACTAAAAAAAAAATCAAAGGTATTATGTGAAAAAAATTCCTTGCGCCCATTCTGTTTTGTAAAAACAACGCCAAAAGCATCAAAAATCAATGGTTTAGCTAACATATATCTACAATTCCTCACCAGCACAAAAAAATGAGCCAAGGCAGTAAATTAAATTTTGAAATATCTACCCTATGAACATTGCTCTAAGGAAAAAAAAACTTGGCATAAAAAACGCCGCACACCAACTCTATAGTGTAGCTTTAGATTTGCTTTATGAGTCGTTAAAGCTATATCATAAAATAAACGGGCAAAAATTCGGTTTTACTTTGCGGGTAAAATTAGCCGTATGAACATTCACATTGCTCTTAGAAAAAAGCTAAGGATGAAAAACACTAAACGTTAATTCTAAGAGTAGCATTATATTTATATTATGAGCTGTTTACACAACGATAAAATAAACGGCGCCCAGCAAAATGCCAAAAAACATCTATTAGTGTGGCTTTGTATTAACAATACAATATGAACAAACGGACCGAAGTTCGGTTGTACTTTGCGGATCATATTTAGCAATAATTAATTGTCACTGACAGTCCTGATGGGTTGGAGATGCGTCGAACTTCATAAAAAGTATACAGCGGCTTGACAACATCCTCCCACAGCTGTAAAGCAATGTCCTCGTCCATATTTTGCCAATCCATTTCAGACTCGAACTTTCTGAACCCGGGCGGTGGATCCATATGCAATTCCTGGAGGGTTTTTTTCTTCATATTTGGTTCGTCCTTGCCTTGGAGATTCACTGCCTTCGGTTGGTCTCCTTTGCCGGGCTCAGTCGATCTTCGTTTCTTCCTGATTTTCAACCGCCTCTTCGCCGAGCCATCAAGTTGGTTTCCCTGCTCGCCTTTATTGTCCAGTTTCGTTGTCCGTGCTCCCATACTTGATGAAGAAAGGAAAGCTTTATGTGCACACTCAGAGTTAGTAACGTTTCACTCTCCAGTAAAAGTGATTTGAATGAAAATCCGAAGGAACCTACCAAATAAAGGACTCCAGGCACGTGCCGAAGTCATGCTGTTATATAACGTAATTATTGAAGACAGGAAAGCTTCACGTGCACACTCAGAGTTAGTAACGTTTCACTCTCCAGTAGAGACATCAGTAGAAGTGATCTGAATGAAAATCCAAAGGAACCTACCAAATAAAGGACTCTAGACACGTGCCCAAGTCATGCTGTTATATAACGTAATTATAAACATCTCACTTTAACTTAACTACCGGTGATTTAGACTGGGGGATTAGAACGCAAAACAAGTAAGCGTGTGACCCAGGCGGTATTAAAGTGCCGGGAGAAATTTTCGCTCGAGCTCATTTTCACCTGATGACCGAGCGGCAAACACCTTCGTGTGCTGACGGTGATATGGAAATATGGCTTGTAGGAGGTTCGCTCGCTTCCGTTGCTGAAAGAAATCTCGAATGACATCCATATTAAATTTTTCGCCGATGTCTTCTGCTCGAGGTACAAAGCCACCATTTTCAGTGCTGAACAGCTGATTTTAGGAATCGAACCTTCGCGGTTTACCTAGTTCCTGTACGGCTTTCTCCCAGGCCTTCGCGTGCAGATTGATTTCGGTGACGTATCCCAGACGAATTGTATTCGCCCCGGACCACGTGACCCGAAACGATTGAACGCGGCGAAATATTCAGGCCTAGGAACTAGGCAAGCCTCGCGGTACGTCGAATCTCTTCGATTGAACGGAGAATTATTTCCGTTTCTGACATTCAACTTGCCAGAATTAAACAACCTCGGCACTTTCTTTCCTAGATATCTCGACTTATGTATGAAGTACATCGGTGTATCGCTGGCCAACAAAATGGTTCTTGACAAATATGATTTTTTCGCTCGACGCCAAGAGAGCTGAGAGGCAAAACCTACGAAGGAAAGGGTTAAATAATTCGAAAACTAAGCAATGTTTTGCCGTTGGAAACTTTTGTAAAGCTTGATTAATCGAGTTTCGCTCGCTGTATTTTCTTGTTAATCAAAAGGAATCATCAACAGCTTGCTAATGAGCGATGGCTCTATTAAAATAGCAAAAATAAATTGCAATAAATGGAATAAGAAAAATAGGTAAAGGCAATTGATTATTGTAGAACTAGGGTATGGTTTGCTTCAACATCCCCTAAGTTGAGGCAATTAATGTAAGTGGCAAAAAAGTAATTGTATTGGTCCCATGTACCAGGTTGCACTCTCAGCAATTTCTTGAAACTTACAAATCTAAGATTAATGTACTGTATCATCTATTTCATAGACACTTCCTTGAATGTGTTACTAAAGGGCCTACTAATGACTTTGCCTCAGACATTGCTACTGTGCCACTAGAGATATCAATGTTCAAACTGATGAGAGTTAGAGATTTATCTTCACCTAGTGTTTAGGTGTTGGATGTAAATCCATTGGCGGATCTAGGGTAGCGGCCCAGGGGGCCCACCCGCCCCCCCCCCCTCCCCTATTTTGGGTAAAAAAAAGAAAAAATCACAGAAGGAAGAAAAGCCGGTAGCGCAAGCAAAACAAACCAAATGGCAGAAGTGAAAAAAAGCTGACTTACATCTACTTGAAAATAATAATTAAATTCCGAGGTATCTTTTTTAAACTGAATCTGACAAGCACAGAAAAAAAGAACAGCACAACAGCACAGAAAAAAATTTTCTGGAACCAGTGGCCAACATTAAGCTCAGTTGTAAATTATATTTAGTTGCAATTTATATTTTTTAAACTGGAAGATTGTCTATTAGCAATGAATGAATAGGTCATGCCTTCGTTGCATGTCCTCATATCACACCTCTGATGAGGTTTACGGCTCAATGCAACTTGTGTAAACTAAAGAGTACTCTTTACCCAAAACAGTGCTATGCAGGTCATTTGAAGTATCTGTCAGTTTAAAATTAATTATTCACTGCAAGTCTTGTGGTCAACAACACAATGATCATGCACTGATATTAACATTTTCTACATTGGATGTTAAATATTTTGCCAAAAACAGTCTCCACAGCACTTCCCCATGTTGACTCGTAGTGATTGTAACCAACTGAATTCAGAACAATCAAGTATGTAGCTCTATACCAGATCATTAATTTTAAACTGGGATGTTTTGACTCAGACAATTAAATTGTAATAACATTTTGAAATAAAAAGCACATGCGCTATATTGAACACCTGCAAAAGGGTATGTCTAAAAACTTACAGAGACAGAGCCTTCTCAGTTGCCGCCCCCAAACTATGGAATGATCTACCTCTTGAAATTAAGTTAAGTCCATCGGTCGCCGTGTTTAAATCGCGTTTAAAAACTCATCTTTTCAGAATTGCGTTTAGATAATTATTTCTATCTTAAAGTTTATACTTAATTTAGTTTAAATTATTATATTTAGTTTTACTTTCATGACTGCATGTAAAGCGATATATCTTGGTCTATACTCGCTATATAAATGAAGTTCTTGTATTATTGTAGTAGCTGTTAAAACTTCGGATTGCCATACAGCTTTATAAGTAGTCAGTTGCATTACAGTATTCTGTTTTGGTCTCGTCCATTCTAAATTTGAGGTCGTAAACAGCAGCATGCCGTGGCTTTCCTTGTTTGATGACCACAGTGTAGGTGGATAAATTTAGTTCTTGGGAAATATAGCAAAGTTGATTCTGGTTGATTCCAAGCTCATAGTCTTTAAAAATACCAGTTGGTAATTCGGCATTTGCTTCAAACATATTGGCTGGTTCTGGTATAATTTATCTTTGCACGTACTATGACAAAACAAACTTTCTCTTTGTCCTTTTGTTGAAGATGCCTCCAGATGGGTTGACAGTTATGTGTAAATACACATAAAACACTTATTATTTACTTATGCATAGTCTCCCACTACCACCAACATTCAAAGGAAAACAAGAGTAAAGAAATGGGAGATAAAAAAAATCAGCCATAGATGACTGGACAATAACATCCAAGAAAAGTAAATTTCTCTTTGAGATAACAATTCAAGACAGGCAGTGATCACTGTAAATGATATCAGGATATCTTTAATGGACTAATATCCAAGTAGGATCCAAAAAATCTTGAACATCGGCCAAACAACTGGATGACATTCGCACTACAAAAACAAATTAACAAGAAAACATTAAGATATGAAGGGAACAAGCCGAGCCACAACGTTATACGCTTATCGCGATAAAACGAGGGTAGAAATCACACCATCAACTCCCGCGAAATGCCGCGAAAACTGAAAAATCAAGGAAAAAGCTCCAACTTTATTAAGCCCGATTTTGACCTTTAAAACGGCGGGATTCACTTGGGTCTGCCGGACTTTTCTTTAGGTTCAACGATCTAACTAAAGTTTCACACAAAAATAATTCACAATACTGATCCTTGTTACCCCGCAAACGACCAAAAAATATCCATGTCAAGCCTGCGTGCTAAGCGAACGTTTTTATCATAGCATGATTTCCATTGACTAGTTTTGATGCGAAAAATGCTTAGCTGCACTTGAGACTTGACAAATAACTGGCCTAGTTATTACAGGGTCTTAGAGTAGCAGCTTTTCGAAAACGGTTTCCAAAGGGGAACCTTTTGAAAACGCTCCTTTTCTAGTGTGGATATGGTGAAAACGGCAAACTTGAGAAATTTGGAGGGGGTTTAAGGCCTTTCGAACAGATGATTTACAGAAATGAACCGTTGGGTACCCCTGTATCTATGGTTTTTATTTAGACCACACAAGGATGTGCAACTCATTACAAAGTTTCTTTTTTTCGGAACGTTTGAATGGCGGTAATTTGCATGCAATTTTCGGTCAAAATAATCTTATCTGGTAATCTTAAAGTACGTCCCGACAGCCTGATAATGAGCTTGTGGTTCACAGAAAAACGCTTTGTTTGATTACGCGAATGGCCAGAGGCGTCCGTTCAGTCTAAGTTCTGGTCTTTTTCTAAATTGTCTACAGCCAGTGTTAGATCTAAATATTGTTTCAGTTTCATTCTTTCTTTCCTCATTCGTGCATTTTGCAGTGCTATATTGATTGCACTGTAAGACAAAAATGCTAATCAGTGGCTAGCAAAATCGAAACAGCATGAATATGAAACTTTCTCTTACTTATCAAGTGTCTAGAAATTTAAAAGCTGTCTTTATACTTAAGCGTTACAGAAGAACTATAGAGTCTCTGTTGGCTCGATCAGATTAGCAGCAGAGATTTTTAATTTGCAGTCTGTCAAGATTGGCAACATGTTTATTCAGATAAAACAGAAGCATTTCCCAGACCAAACCTCAGAACGGAAACTGCGTTTTAACCGCAAATCGGTCATGTCAACAGAACGATTGATACTTTTGGCGAAAGTGCGTACAAAAGGGTGGTAAATTTAATGAACAAAACGACCCTCAAGCCAAGATTTGTCAAGACAAGAGCAAAGGGCACACCATGAATAGGCTTTCAGAATAAAATCATCCCCGATTTAGTCGTGTTTGATCATTGGGCTAAGAGATTAAAAAGTTTTCATGAATAAGGATTTTGAAGCCTTGTTGTTAGTCTTTATCTAATTATCATTTTGCAGTGAGGTCGCTGGAGTCATGTAGCGTTTTGGAGGAATACATGAAACTAGCTGTCTTTAAAGGAGAGTGAATAAATTTAACTTGAACGACGAGATCATAGGAAGGTGTTGCGAACGTAAGGCATTTTAGCTCTTAAAAAAGCCCTGACATAGCTAACAAAGAATTTATTGAATGTAGCGTGCATGCGAAGAATAAGCTGATCGTAGAATAAAGAGTCTGCGTGTTTGACTGGCAGGTCAGACAAGGAATGAGGTAATAAGTGGGAGCTAGTGAGTATATAGTCGGTTAAATACCTTTGTAACCAAAAGTCACTTGGGGAAAAAAAACCGCGCCCGCAAAGAAAAGAACTATTCCGTAGCTTTAAATTGGATGACTACACTTAAGCATTTCTTCCATGAGCTCTAAACGTTAGAACCAGTCGTTATATGACTGTTATGGTTAACTTCAGATGGGAAAGGTTAATTGTCGTGAGAATTTAAAATGAACTGTGTATTTTGAACCCACAATCTTTGTTATCTTGTGGGGACGTTCAGTATAATCTCGGCTCCATTAATCCCTACTTTTTCCAATTTGCAAATATAATTCGATATAATGATGCTAAATTTTAAAAACTGAAACTTAACGTAAGCACGCAACATCGAAGTGGGAAAAGGAGGGGCGGTGCGTGTACTAAGGATTTGGATATTGTGCCATTGTATCTAGCGAAAGTGAAACTGACGAAATTAGAACCGAGAGGCCATCAACTGAAATTAGCCTGTTCAGTCAAGCCCGCCACCCCTCCCCTCAGTCAACCCCCCCCCCCCCGCTTCCTTCACGTTGCTCTCGAAATAGCCGGACACCTGAACCAGGCTATCAATACACTCGCAAACTCTCTCTCTTAGCTTTTCTCCACCCCAGTTTCTGCATTCACCTTTGTTTTTGTGCCTCTTAACTTTGTCCTTGTGATTTAGTGCAGGTCGTGGAATGTTCATAAAAAGAGGCGGAAAGTGACATGTGTCGTAAAGTTGCAACTGATTAATTGGCTTCCAAATAGTACGTGGTCACAAAAAGCCGTTCGGTTGCGAACAGGTTCCCAACGAGCTCGAAAAAAATAATTCGGCGAGCGAAGCGAGCGGGGTTACTTTTACAAATCAATTATTACGTTTGGTTAATCTTCCATGTGGCTTTTCCTTATTCTAAACAATACGGTAGTACTGATGAACGCCAGTGGGAAGTCTCATTGCCAGTTTAGACTTCTGTACTTCGCGTGCAATTCACGGTGATCGAGCTAGAGAGTGGAACTACTGGAATTAAGCTTAAGTAAATTAGATTACCTCAAATACACAAAGGAAAAACACATATCTTCTTTGGTTTTGTGCGGATCAGAACTCTAAAGAAAGAGACACGAAAAGTAACGACGTTTACTGCTGGAGGGTATAGTCAACATGAGACAACTGATGGCGTCGATAAAATTTAAAATTAAAATTCAACATATATTTCATTTGCTGCATTATTTCACAGTTGTTGCTAGATTCATTCTTTTGGCGATCGGAGCAAAGCTCGATGTTTTTGAGATCGAGACGGACTCGAATTCTTGCTCACGAGAAATTCCCGTTGGCAGGGCCACCCATCCCGAGCTATGTATATTTCTTGATTACAGTCACAACTTCAATTGTTCTAGTGACAAACGTCCTCACCAAATACTTCCGTTGATATGATAATTCTAGGTTTTCCTTGACCAAATTTCCATCTGGAGGTTAGAGATCTATTTTCTTTGTCTGGCATTGCGGAAGCAGCTGCCGCACAAAACATTCCTCCCCGGAAGGGAAGCAAAACAACGCTGCTGAAACTTAATTAGTCACTTGTTCAGCCGGCCCTAAAAATAGTTTATTATTTACATGTTCGCCATTCTGCCAGAACAATTCGTCTGTACATATGGGTTTTCGATGGGCCTTAACCGACTGCTGAGAATATTGGACAAAATTTTAACAGTCGGCTGAGAAATAACGCGATTTTTTTAACAAACAGCTGAGATCTGGTCTGCAACATTTACTGTTAGCTGCGAAATGGGCTGCAACTGTAACTGATAGATGAGAAATCGCAAAAAATTAAACTGAAAACTGAGATTCCATCACACCCATCCACGCCCTCGACATTTGTAATGCAACTGGCCAATTTTCACACTTTTTTTTTTCTTTTGGGGAAATCTTATCATAAAAAGTATGCGAGTCGCACGAACACAAGAGCAGTAATCAACAAAAACTTGATGTGACTCAGTGTCAGCAACATGGCATCCTCATTCCAACATTTCCCATAACAGCGAATAATTTGTCCGAAAATCAAGTCATTATTTTGGGGTTTCCTGCTATCGACGCAGATTGATCGAGCTTATCGCCGAAAATAGATGTTACATCCTGAGAAAAAAAGAACGTTTTTCAGTTTTTCGATCACCTGTTGTTTCGTTTCGGCTGGGTACAGCCATCGAAAAGAAATCCTCCTCTTTCATGCTTTTTGCGAGGAGATGCAGAATGGTAACAAAGAGGAAATGCAACTTAGAAGCAATCAAGAGGTTCAGAAAAATACTCCAGATGCTGATTGTCGTCACAAATTGACCCGGGCACAAATTATGTAACTTGCTCGGCTAAACTAATAGTTCAGATATTGGGCGCCAGCTGAACAGTCCATCAGATATACTGCACCCGCGGTTACTCTCGACTAAAGTGATTCTAAAAAACTGATTTTTTTTCGGAGCAGTATAAGTCGATTGATTAGCTTACCTCGTTAAAAGGGATGGCTACATATGCAAATATTTTTCTTTTTTTTTTCTTCGACAAATTAGGTGTTTCCTAAAACACTGATCGGAAATTAAACCGAAACTAACTTGCGATTTGCTCATATTCTTAGAGATTTAGCACGTTTCAGAGAAGCTTAGGAACATGGCTACAATATAAGAAACACAATCGACCTTGGGACGTAGACCGGCTACAACGCACAGGAAGAGTACAGTATGGAAAACGTGTGTCTAAAAGACCCGTGTTCTTCTATGTAGTCTGACTTGCATTCCCTTTAGCTATTACTGAAATGTTGTTGCCAAAGCTCTCTCTCTCTCTCTTCTTTAATCTTCACTGGAGTTCAACTCTTAATGTCATAAATAAAAGCAAATTAGAACAGATGCCGGCGGATCTTTTGAGAAATTTGCTCCATGTGCAGTAGCGGTTCTTCCTATATTGCTAATAGCATTTTTGGAACGAGAACATTACGTTCTTCCGTAATCTAATATCGATTGTAAAACTGACGAACGTACAAAATCATAAATGTTCCCAGGTATATTCGATATTCAAAGTTGTCTATTTACTATTTCCGTCACTCGCTTCCCGCCCTCGTGTCGCAAAACCGGAAAAGATAGTGCTGTCAAAAAATCCCAACCAGCCAATCAGAATTCAACACTGAGTCACATGTAAAAACAGAACCAAACCATGCGAACATCCTGTCGAGCGGAAGCGATATGCGCGATCACACTGCTACTCTAGGTACACCATGAGTAAGTTGTAAACATTTTCCTTCAGGAAACGGTCTTGAGGGCATGTCCTCGATAAAATTCCAGCGCAGTGGTGCAAGATTTCTCAATGATGCGTAGTTGTTCGGGGTGGTTTTGCCGCGCTGACCTTGTTTCGTCCGTGTTTTCACCTCAATCATCAAGACAGGAAACTTCACGTGAATTTCGTTCCATTCAATTCGCTACCTCATGGCTGCCGTAGACGATGAATCACTTTTGATGGAAGAGGAAAAACTGCAGCATAATTCAAGTACGGAACAATTGTTTAATTCAACATGGCTTCTTTGCGGTCTTCTCTATTATCCCACTTGGTTTGTACATCTGATTAATTTGTGAAAACGCTTGGTGCACGTGTGTTAAGTGAAGTTGTCGATTCTAGTCCACAGGCAGTTAAAAGTTCTAAAAGACAAGATTTCGGACTTGAGCAAAACAAACTATGAATTGGAAAGGGAGGTTCGCTTCTTCGATCAGCGTATTGGACTTCTTATTAACCACAAGAAGGCTGTGGAAGTAAGTTATCGCAATTAGACGTGTGTTTGTAATGGTATGGGTCTGTCACTGTCATTGAACGTTAGTCATCGATTGTACCGCACTTACTCGCGTTCTTTCGATTCTCTTCCGTAGGAATTGGCAGATTTTTCTATTGAAGGAGAGCGAACCTTGAAAGTCGGTAAGGCGATATTACATCTCTAATACACGTATGAATATTTTATTTTAATGGAATATTTTTAAATGATTGTTTTGCGAGCGGAATCGTGACTCCTCGTGAACATTTGAGTGGAGTCCTTGTCTGCCAGCAGTCAATCCAATACTAATCTTGCCTGTCGTGCCCTTTGCCATAAGCTGATCATCCGCGGCAGTCGTGAAGGATTTTAAATTCTAAGCTTATGTCGCACATCCTTTAACAATTTTATCCTTAATAGTAATTGCTTGAAGAATGCAGTGAATTTCCTTTGCGCGCCCTACGACATCATGAACGGCTGAAAACCTTTGTAAATCAATTTGCTATGTGACGTTTCTTTCATACTGCGTTGATTTATGCTCTTTTATTAACAACTATCTACCCGTTCGACTATTTTTTGTTGGAATTTACCATGCAGAAATTTGTATACTTTTTGTTTATTAGGAAATTTTCTGAAGGAGTTCTTCTGTTAAATAAACACCCAGGCAAGTCGGCAGGGGTGTAGAGATGTGACCTCTTCAGTATCATAACAAATTCCTAGGTAATAGTCGTGGGAACTTGAATCAAACAACTGCAATACTTGTAAGAATTATAGAACATTTACCAGGTTATGCATTTGATCCAATTTCTGATGTCTGCAACCCTTAAAATATTCCATGGGGTCACAGGACCTCTCTGCGTGAGGTGTGGTTATTACCCCTGTAGATTAGGGTAGCTTGGTTATAGACACTGCACAGGTGTGCAGCAGACTGGATAGGTTCTGCTTGGAGGATTTAAGTAAACTCCCATGGCCATCAAACCAGATTTTCTTTCCCACACAATTTTGCAGTGCTTGTGTTGACAGTCAAGCAAATTGCAAATTTGATTCATGTAGAGTACATTAGCCCTGTAGGGATCATGTAACTCAGTCTTATAAAACAGTGTGCTGAGAAATTTCAGTCAGTAGTTAGTTGTCTGTTTTGTATTTCAGTCTTTTTTCTCTTATGAAGTTGTTCCACCTCAAGAACACAACAATTCAAAACTGCTCGTTTTGACAAGTTCCAGTTTCAATTTGACAACATCCTGTTTACCTTTTTCATGTAGAAACTGAAGTAATATTGCTTCATTTGAGGAGAAGTAATAAGAGGAGGGAAGTAATTATCAACTAAAATTAGTAAATAACATGTTGAGTTGACTTCACTAAACTTGCAACTACGTGTATGCTTCAAAATTGAAAATGCAAACCACAACTTGCGGAGCAGTTTTGAATTTTAGAGGGAAAAATCCAGTTTGGTGGATAAAGTTGAAAACAAGAAGATCTGTTAGATCTTATAACCGCGCTTTTAAAATTTAACTGTTTTCTTAGCACTACAGTCGCAACGCAGTGCTATAGACATCACAGCACTTGATCAACACAAACTGTATTATTGCACCATCAGTCGTAACCGGTGTGAAATCTCCGATGACATAATAGTCTTAATCTGGAACTTTCTTCGGGATATGTATGGGCATGAAGATACGAACACTATTAACAACAGCTTTCTTTCTTAAAAGTCACGATTAAATTAAATTGTTTTTTCCCTTGAGTAAAGGGCTAGCAAAGAAGTCACACAAGTCACATAATTCAAGAATTGCGTTATCCACGGCTATCTTTAGTACGGTGGTTATTTCCCTACCAATGACGTAATCCTTGCACATCTGACGAGTTCTTTGCTTGCCTTGCAAATATTTAATTTTCCTTCCGATCTATGAACTCACTGTGATGAAACAGCCAAAGAATTTACTTCATTTGCCTAAAACCACAAGAAATTCTCGATAAATTACAAATAAATTAATGAATGTCGCTTCTGGCGAAATAAACTTGCAAAGTAAACACGATCTTATTTGTCATGTAAGGTAAAGTCTGCATGCGAGCCAAGTGGCCCATCAGGCCAGAGCTTATCCCAGTTTCCGTAGCATGAAGCGACTAGGAGTATTTCTACTCCCCCCTGGATGGGATGCTAGTCCATTGCAGGGTTACCCCCAGCATTAAGTTCGCCGGTACCCATTTATACACCTGGGTGGAGAGAGGCACTGTGAGAGTAAAGTGTCTTGCCAAAGAACAAAACACAATGTCCCTGGCCAGGGCTCAAACCCGAACCGCTCAATCCGGAGACGAGCGCACTAACCATGAGGCCACCGTGGCTCCCATGTAGCGAAAGTGAAAACTGCAACGTCAAAGCATTCCATGGCTGACTTAATACCTTTTTGTAGCATATTTCTTATTCCCTTTAAATCCAACGCTTTGATAAATCGAAAAGAAAATATATTTTACCCACAAAAAAGAAAACAATATCCGTAAAATTGTCCGTGTATTTATGTTTTAACAGCTTCTGGCGGAAAAACATAACACGTTGCGTGACTCAAAATTTGGCCGAGCGGAGGTCTGCGTCTGGTCACTGACAAAAAAAAAAATAATAATAAACCCCGGGTAAACCTAGAACCGCGCTCGGCCCATGGCCGCGCGGTTAATAACTTTTACATTTTGTGAGAAGAACTTAAACCTGAAGCGAAATCTTCTGCCCACCTCCGAGGATTATCCCCTGAATTGCCTCATCATCACAACATTTAGGATATGGGCTATACCTCTGGAGGTCCCCCTCCTAGCTCTCCAATTCCCTGGCCTTGGTTTCTAGTGTTACCATAATTTTACTTGTTGTGTGGTACCAGAAATATTGTTACCCAACTGCTGTACAGTTATTATGGGGTCGCTTGAAATTCTGAAGGGGGTTGGTAGCAGGAAGGGGGGTGGGACAAGGATGTCCAAAACCAGCTAAACTGGAAATTCCATAGTATAGTAGTGAGCACAGGGTGTCACACTACGTCGTACGGTGGGGGGGGGGGGGGGGGGGGGTCTCTGGCACGGTTCACGAACAGGAAAAATAGAGGATCATGGATTACAGATGTAAACATTTAGTTTTTCCAAATCACGAAAATAGGCAAATGAGATATTCTTTTAATGACCTGTTCTTACACTAGAAAGAGTGTTTGAAGAAAGTAAAATTGTGAGAGGATGAGTCAAAGCTCCATATTGCAAAGTCACTCTCGACAGACAACTCTAACCATTTGGAGGGCTCGCATCTCAAAATAACATAGAATAGAGTGGTGAAGTCACAAATATCAGTTAATAATTTAACTTCTTCACGGGTCACGGAAAACCTTCAGGTCACAGATCAGGAAGAATAATTTCCTAAATTCACATTTCACAGAAAATAATATCATTCAGCTAATCACGCATCACGAGAATACCCTTGTTCAACCCTCATGAAGGAGTATGGATATTTTAAATTTGGAGCAACTGATTCCTTTCAGGTCATTGTCAATGATGAAATAACTGAAACAGTTAGTTCTTGGGGATCAAAGCAATAAGTTCAACTTGCAGATATAAGAGAACTATTTCAGTTGAAAATTAGGGAAATAGAATTTTGGGAAATAACAATTTTGATATGTCACATTTGTAATTTGGCAAATTGAATTAAAATTCTATGGGTTCATAAAGAAGATTTTGAAACCTGATTGGAAATTTTAACTCTTTTCCTTATCTTTTATCATTACCATTGTTAATAATCTCAGGTAAATATATTTTTCCCCTTTCAGAGGTAATAGACAATGACACACAGCAAGAGGTATGTTTAAATGTTTATTAATGTAGGGGCTGGGAGTGGTTACTCTATTTAAATAGATTTTTGGTTTTGGTCAGTCAAAGTTTCTTGTCAAATTAGTTGATTTGGTTTCTATAATCTAGCCTGCAGAACAGGCGCATTAGCAGGGCAGAGGGCGAAACACGATACATATGTTTGTATGCATGTATGTATACACGAGCGCGGAGTGCAACCACCAGCATGAAGCGCCAGACGAAAAAAATCTGCCTGTAGTCACATTGTTGTTAATGCTCTACTGCCCCCTTGAAATGATTGGCATGAAAGAATGAGAGAGAACAATAAGAATTCAATTTATTGGTGTGAAAAAAAAAATGTTTGAAGTAACCAATTTACAAATGTATACATGATGCAAAACAGTCAACAGACATGAACATCTAAATTTAGCTAAATTTAAATCATGTGGTACCAGAGCAAACAAAGGAGGTATAAACCTAAACGTGGAGCTCAGGAGACGAAAAGCTCAAACAAGTTCAGGATGCAAGAAATATAACTTTGAAGACACAGAGTGATCTCTAAGATTCTTGAAGTAACACTACAGCAGTATCTGGTGATGCTGTAACAAGCCACATAACTTGACACAGTTTTAATCTAACAACTGGGTCCCGCATCATAATATAAAAAGCAAGTAATCATCATAATCACCAACTTTGTCCCTTCAGCGCAAATAATTAAAGAGATACAACATACATTTCTGCAATAGAAATGAGGCAAGACAAACAACACTTAATAACTCGGCACCCGCTGCACCCGGCAAATTACAGAGGTGTCAAACTCTACAAAGCGATAGATAACAGCTGAAACCATGCAGAGTTTTGACCTCTAACAGTCCAATGGCTCTACTCTACTTTTAAAAAAATCCTCCTGATAACACAACAACATTAAGTGCCCTTCAGAAACAAGTGTGGAGCAAAGTAAAAGGTGGAGAGGCTGGTATTTATTAGAGCATGGCAAATGTAGAAATGTTACAAGCTGTAGAAGTCCATTTACATGTAGGCCTGTCACCCAATTTAACACACTTTGTTTTTTCTCGCGTCTGACGTCACATGGCTTAAAGCAACCAATCAGCAAAAACGGTTCGCCAGGCAAACAGTTGGAAGAGCATAAACAATGGTGACTACAGGTGGATTTTTTTTTGTCTCGTGCTCTGCTCTGCAATCGTGTATCGCATTTCGCTTTATGCCCCACTAATCCGCCCGCTCTGCAGGCTACTATAATCAAGTGTGTTTTTATGAGGTGGAGTAATTGGTTGACACTCAAACCCTAATCTGCAAGTCAAGGGACTGTTTTTTATAGGCCTCTAGCCTCTCCTGCTTGGTCAATCTGGCATGGTTGAACCTATCAGAGGCTGAGGTCCCAGCTGGACATCTTCTTGGGATCTTAAGCTTAGGATTCAAGATGTACCATGAGAATGAGGTGACATGTCCAGGGTATTGGTCCTCTTAAATTGGGTTATTCCAGAAAAAATACACACCCCCGTGACGGATGGCAAGCATTTTTGACCCCCCCCCCCCCCCCCACCCCGACTGGATTTCCCAGACTGCTAGAGCCCCCGTCCTGCCTGTATTTCCAAGCTTAAGGACCCCCGCTCCTGCCCGGATTTCCATTCTTTTTTTTAAAGACCCAAACTAGAAACAACAGGCAATAGAAAAGACGTAACATTTCATCCAAAAGATCCCTGTTTATTATAATTTAAAAGCTCCGTGAATTTTGCGGGTTAAATTTCAACATTTTGTAAATCAGATTATTCAAACGATCGTGTTTAACATTTGAGTGATCTGACACTCTCCTCGAAAACGCCATTTGCCTTTTTCTGTACCACAACAAATGTACAAGATGAGAAATTCGTAAGTTTTAACAATTATGTAAATGTAAGAAAAATTACTGCGAAGAAAGTCCTTAAGCCGATTATAAATAAAAACTATAATTTCAGTTTTCGGTGACAAAATGGCCTACATTGGCACGTGTTTACAAGATCAAGTTCCCGTTGTTAGGACTGTTAGTGTGACATTTACTTAAGCTTATTAAGAAAGCTTTTCAAACTAGACTAATTTAAATTTCATTACCTTTGTGGGTCTGTAGGTCAACTGGAATTCTTGCCTTTCTTTCAAGCATTCAAGTTTTCATGCGTAATGCCCATGTTCTGGCTTCTATAAACTTGTCTTTTACCATATCAATCGTAAGGCACAGATAATAAAGCGGAACCAGCCTAGATGAAACTTCTTAAAACTCTTGTAGATCCAACAAGGAATCTTCAATGTGAAATACTTAAAGAACTTAACAATGCCAAAGTATATATTATAAGTATGTTTGTTTGTAAACAAGTTCTGTTGTTGTGAAGTCATTTAGATTTCCAATGCTACAAGCAAATTCGTCACCACGATTTTACAGTTACACATCGTAAGAATTAAGAAAGAAATTATACCCAAATTGTGCATACGCATATTAGCCAGTAAAACAAGTTCTTAGGTTGCCTGAATAAAACAGAAAAGTACAACTGACTCTCAGCCTAATCGTCTTTTCATCCCATTTTTGAGGATGTTACAAAGCACAGGCACGGGTGGCCTGGGTACCGTAAAAATGTTCCAAGCGTTGCGTGCTCAGTCGATGGTGTTTTATCCGGTCATAAAGCTGCTGTTATGGTAACCAGTCATGACGCCCCCAAGATATAACGCCCCTGACATGACGCCCCCCAACTACAAGATGTAACGCCCCCTAAAAGACATAACACCCCCTACCATTAAGATATAATGCCCCCAATAGAAAGATAGTTACAAAACACCCCAGATCCAAACGAAAAACGATAAGCTTACGAACAATCAAAAATAATAAATATGTTTACATAAAAAATCAATTTTTATATCTTCATTTTCTGTAGTTTACTCTATTCGGTTGTTTCATGTTGTTGTTCCATGCATGTTGCTTGTTTGTTGTTTTTTTTTTGGTTTTATACTGACTTATTGCATCGCTCAATCCGTTCCATTGTTTTGGGCGCCATATTTGACTCAAAACTTGGCCCTAGTCTTTGCGCAGGTCAATATGAAAGAATGAGGCGTGTTGATGACGAAAATGATGAAAACAAAAACAAAAACAACATTAATCTACTTGAGTGACTTTGCAAATAAACTGAAGTCTCAATAATTATGGTCTGAATCGTAAACAAACGTTCTATTGAAGTTATATCGAGATACTGAACATACACGCATCAGATATAATCCAGCACTAACAATGTTTTAAGTTCAATTTAATTTATCACTAAACGGACATATTAAGCATACTAAATTATGCAGGATTTTGATTCGCTGTAGTTTGGTCAGTAATCATTAATTTTGGTCTCGTTCAGTGATTTTCATTGTTCACAATGGTGCAACCAAAAGGATGCTTTGTCAAATACGACCATTATTTTTACTTAGAGTCGAAATTGCATCAGTTAAATCAATAAATTATAAATCTGGCCTTCACAAGCTTTAATTTCATATGCGATACATGGCATATCATAGTAAAATGAACTGCATTTCAGAATCAACGATGACGATCGACAGCAACAACACGAGCCCTACATAACAACAAAGATGCTTTGTCAAGTGTGACCATTATTTTTACTTAGGGTCGAAATCACTTCAGTTAAATCAATGAGTTATAAATCTAGCCTGTATAACCTTCAATTTCATGTGCTATATAAGGTTTTTCATGGTGAAATCAACTCCATTCCACTTGACCAACCCACTTGACAACAAGATACTTTTATTTTCACTCTTACTATTGAGGCAGTAAATATAGCACCATTTCCATCTATTAATTATAAATCTCTATATCATAAGTTTTCATTCCATGTGCGAAACAAAACATGCTGTTACACTGTAAAAAATGAACTCCAACTCAACTCAGTGAATCAACTTTAATCATCAATCTATTTACAATGAGAACATAGCAAGAAGGGTGCCTTGTCAAGTGTGACTTATATTTTACTGCCTTTCCAGCAACAGACAAGTAATATGCATTAAGTTCAAGAGAAGTTGTTTTCATTTAACGTTACCTTTGTTAAATCCTAAATCCTTAAACACATTTCACTTAAGTTCTTAACTCAAGTTCGGGGGCATTATGTCTCATAGGGGGCGTTATGTCTTGTAGTTGGGGGGCGTCATGTCAGGAGTGTTATATCTTGGGGGCATCATAACCGTAAATCATTGTTATCCATTTATTGCGCTGGTTCTTCATGATTGAGGTAAAAACACTATAAACTGAAAGACTACAAGATTTCCCATGGCAAAGTTCTTTTTTTTAAGTAGTTAAAATATATCGATTGAGGGGTTAAAGTTAAAAGTGACCCCCGAGGAAGAATTTTTAGGTTCAGATCCCCCCCCTCTCACCCAGATTTCCCAAGCCATCAATCCCCCCTCCCATGAGAACTTCCAGTTTGCCATCTGTCGGGGGGGGGGGGGGGGGTATTTTTTCTGGAATAACCCATTGGTAGCTGTCAATTCAGTGACAAACTGGTCAACTGTGAATAGTGTGCTGGACTTGATTTCTGATAGCTGATGGTTTGAACCTTGATCTCTACCCTCTTGTTTCCTTCAGTTGACACTTCATCTGAAATGCTCCTCTAAACTCTGATGTACATGTTTATCAAATGCAAAGGTCTTACTTACTCAGGGGTGAATACTTTAGCCTTAATTGTGTCCTTATAGTATGGATTGCATGCTGTTACATCTAAACAGAAAATATATTGGGCTGATTTTTTCCAAGTGTGGCTCCTAACAAGCGATTTGGCCACATTTGATTTGTCAATATTCTAACATGGTTCCAAGATGTGCAGGACAAACATCTGTATTTGTTGGTGTTTTCTTTGTATTCAAGTTTTTTGGTGGAATTGAGGGACAAAAGAAACTTAACAAATTTACCATATCCTCCTGAAAGCGTCAGAGCCATGTTAAGATTTTGATACATCAAATGTAACATATTGGTCAGTCAATAAGAGTTTTGTTATGTATGACTTATCATTTGGCCCAATTGTTGGACTGGAAATATTTAGCATTCTCATTGTTTTTAAGTCATTTAATTTGAAATGAACACTGGCTGAGGAAGCTTGGAAACAATGCATGCTGGGAGATATCCAGTAACATTACTCCTAGATGTACATGTCCACCCATAGTTTTTTCCCTTAAAAGAAATCATAATTTTTGTTTAGTTATCTTTTTTATCATCATACAGAAATATGGAAATCTGTTTTTTCTCCTCCAAACGGAGGCTAACTACCTAGCACAGCTGACAAGGATTGTTTCGCTAGCAGAGATTGACAGTGAGTGAGTCTTTTGATTTGATAGCAGTTACTGGCCAACAGATTTGACTCCGAACTAGACAACTGCGTTTTTCTAGCAGATGTTATGCATCTATCAATGTTAAGCCTGAGGTGGCATGGGGTTTGTGGGGCACTTGACCCTTCAGAAGAATTTTTGGCCAAAATCCCCACTGTAGGGCCCGAAAAAATGTGTAAAATCAGATCAAATTTCCCACCTTAGCAAAGCACTGTAGTGTGTTGCTCCGCAGGTGTCTATTCATTTCAAGAGAGGTATGCACTGTAATTTCTTGGTGTCAATGGATGGAAAATATTTGAATTCCAATTCTTGATTGTCTGACAAAAAGCGAGGCTATAAACTGAAAATCCATGCCATCTCTACAAAGAGAGGAATTGCATCAATTTTTATTGAAAGTGAGTAGTAAGAGGTAGTTGTTTTATTTATTGAAAACAAGTGCTTACCTCCAAAACACCTTATTTCAAGATATCTCAACTGAGCTCATGTGATGATGTGATTAGGTGTCATTCCTCCTTGCAAAAAAATCAACCGTTCCCACTCCGGTATCCAGACTCGCAGTCAAATTCCAGTGGCTGGGGATGGCAATTGAAGTCAAATACCCCACATATGTCTGGGTTCCCCCGCCCAATTGGGCTTAACATTGGTAAGGTTAGGTAAAATCCTAATTTAGACAAGGTATTTCCTTCAGGACTTAACAATATTATATTAAATTAATCTAACTACCTAACTAATAAATCACTAATAACTACTGCAATAAGAGAAATGATAAAAAAAAAACCTGCTTTACAAGGAAGCCCTGTATAAAAGCAAAATAAAACTTACATAAGATTACCATCAAAATCATAATTCTTCAACTTAGATTTAAATTCATCAAGAGAGGGTGACTGACGAATATCCAAGGGTAGACTATTCCACAGTACAGCTCCGCTGTAGGACAGACTCCTTTTACAATAATTAGTGCAGGGCTGTGGAATGGCAAGGGAACAGTCACTATCTCTTAAGTTATAGGTTAAGATATCGGAACGGAAGACAAAGTGCAAACTAAGATAGTCCGGAACCATATTATTGATATTGATAGACGCATTAGTTGACTAGCACTTTGAAAGGATTCTACTTCAAGTAACAAGCCACTGGGAGAATTCCATTGACCTTCCCCAGTTGACATATCCAGCAAGAGTGACTACAAGTCAACATAACTGGAGAATATAACAGAGGGAAAGGCAGGGAAAGTTCTTCCCCGGAACAAAATTGCCACAGGACAGTGAAAAAAGCAACACTTTCATCCAAACCTAACTTGTGCCTGGAACAGTCGAGTAGTGTTAAGAGGACAGCCTGCTAGCTGGCCAAGAAGGAACTCTCTCACTTGGTTTAAAGGATGTTTGACTCAAAAGGGTGTTTGACTCTAATATTGTGTTTTGTATTTAGACCTATTACAGCCTGTCTTATTCTCATTATATGGCAATCAGTATGAGCTTAGAGAAGAACATCTATTACTCACTTTGTTCCAGGTAAACTTTTCTCTGTGCTTTTATAGTAGAATTTGACTACTAGTGTTAACACTAATTGATACAAATGCAATCTGATTGGCTGATGAGCTGTTGCACACTATCAGCTGTTAGTGCACACTGGCTGGAGGTCATCTACTTTCGGGAGCATTTTCTCATTTCTTCAAAGTGTCCGAGTATGATTGAGAAATATTATTGGACAAAATGATTTTAAGATAAACAAATTTAATTCCTCGAAGGCTAAAAGAACAACATTCACCATTATGCATAAATAAATGTTAAAGTTTTTGATGAAAATGAAACAAAAATGAACTGATGACTGATGATCCAGCATGCACAACTACAATTTAAAATGATGGTGTTACAATTTTGGTTAAGGTGGCTCGTACCAGTTTTCAGGTTTTTGATGGCTCATACCTTTGTAAGAATAGAGCAAAAAGGTAGACCAGGGCCACTGTAATATTTTTGTAGGTTTGGATTATATAATTTATACCTGACCTAAAACAGCTGTTATTTTATTGTCACCAGTTACCATGGCAAAATTCCAAGGGGATTTTCCACACCTGGTTTTTCGCTTATATCACTAATAACTAAAACATTAACCCAGTGACCCCGAGTTTTTTTTAGCCAATAGCTTTTAGCATCTGAAAATGAAAATGCACAACAATTTTAAAATAATTTTACGGAGCCAATTTCTTATAAACTTGGAAAAACAACAATTTGCACAAAGTGCAAATTTCTTTCTGTAGAATTTTTAAATTTTTTCTGACATTTCTTCTCAATAATAATATTATATTAATACAATAAAAAGAAGGGATCACTGGGCTTGCTTTCATGTAAAAGCCTTCGCAAGTTCAGTTATTCCCACGCATGTAGCAACGCATTCAAAAATCCAGACTTTATAAGATTAGCTGTTTTGACTACTGCTGACTGCTTTATGTGCCCATGCGGGAGAGCGGGCTCCGAACAGGCGTTTTGTTTTGTTTGCTGCTAAAACATCATTTACAGTTGTAGTTGTTGTTAAAGACAACCTCCTGGGCTTACTCTGTAGGATTTTTACACAAATTCTGAGTAGATTTCCTATGTTTTGCAAGTCCTTTACACGTTCCCAGTGGCTGTCACGATCAATCAAGTTGTCTTTGAAATTTGGGAAACATTGAATTCCCGAAACAATTTTTCTTAAATACACAGAATTGACTAAAGTTGTTCTAGCAGGTGAAGCCTCCTTTATATACGAATTTCGTTTCCAACAGTACAAAGGTGACCTTACTTGAAAAAAGCCGCACGCCACCATATTTGTTTTTGTCTTTCAAGTTTTAAATCTCGCGCCTCTATCGTACGTGTTACTCACGCATGACGCACGATGCACGATAGTGATCTACTGTCCGCACGAGAAAACTGGTACCAGCCACCTTAAGTGTTAACTTTAGTAATGTGCAGAAATATTAGTATTGGAAATCAGCAAAAGAAAATCTAATCAATTAACTATTTTAGAACAATGAACAGCATTACATTATTTGTGCTCAATTTTTGTAAGGTGATACTTTAACTGATGAGGCTGAATGCCTCATAGAAGTCAAGAATGAATAGTGTCTTGATTGCGTGTTATGTTTGTTGCTTTTTCTTTTTTTCAGCTGGCTCTGAAATATGAGGTTAATGAGTCTGAGACATTTAACAGCCTCCTTCGAGCAAATACTGCCATCACAAGAATGATGACAACATACACAAGGTAATTTAAGTTTCTTTTGGACCCACTGTTATGACTACAAGTCAATCTTCTGAGTCTTGGAGCAATACATATGATATGAAAAGTCCACATTCAAGGGAATTATGTACATCAATAGGTTTTTTTTTTCTACTATTGTTATTATAGAAGAGGGCCAGGTCAGGAATACCTTAAATCAACTCTTGGACCATGTATTGGTCATGTTGTTGACCGGGACAAGCTGGTACTTGAAATCAATCCTCTGAAGGTGAGAAATTCCACTCATTTCATAACAGGTAAAGGTTAAGTCATCATCAGGCCAAACAGCCCATTCAGCCAGAGCTTTTACTGGTTTCTGTAGCATTAAACGGCTAGGAGTATTTTTGAATGGGTTGGTAGTTCATTGCAGGGTTACCCTCAGCATTAAATTCACTGGTACACATTTATACGCCTGAGTAGTGAGAGGCACTGTGAGAGTAAAGTGTCTTGCCCAAGAATGCAACACATGCAATGACCCTGGCCAGGGTTTGAACCCAGACCACTCTACACAGAGTCCAGCATGCTAACTGGTAGGCTTCCACTTCATTTCATAATAAATGCCTTCCAATAATCTGTAGCTTTGAACCCTGACCAAGACTGTCGTGTTGAGTTCTGCCCATGATACTTTTCTCTGCGTTGACTGTATGCTAAGTAATTATGGGTACTAGTAGATTGCAGGAAAATGCCGAATGTATGCAGGGGTCACCTGTGATAGAATGTAGTTTTCCATCTGTTGAGGGGGGGGGAGGGGGGACAGGGCGGGTCAATTACTACTGACAACTCTCGTAAGGCATACGCCACTATAAGGTAGACATCTCTCTTTGATGGAGGACACAGTTGTCTCGCTGGTTCAGACTGAATTTCACCTGTTTCTCTGTTAGTGAACTTTCTCTAAGGCAGACACCTCTCCTAAGGGCACAGCCCAGGATCTGCTCCCAAGGGAGAGTTTATTGTAGTACTACACTGTAGGGGGAGTTTAGGGGGATGGATGGAGGGAGGTAGGGACAGTGGCTTCATGACTAGTATGTTCAGCATTCTGGATAGAGATGTCTGGGTTCAAGAACTGAGCAAGGTTTGTTTGTTCTTACAATACCCTCTGTTCACTCACAGGTAAGAATTGGTACCAGCCAACTGGTAGAACAATCTAGCATCCCATTTCACGGAGGAGGGGTGGTAATACTCCAGTAGTTACTTCATGCTACAGAAACCTGAATAAAGTGATGGCACTGTGGAGCTACTTGGCTCCTGTAATTCTTGGGACTGAAGAGGATAAACTTCATTAACATCCACATGGACCACTTCCTTAATTAGCCACATTGAAGAAGCTCAAAGAAGTTTTCTTTTTACTTCAGGTTTTTGCTGAAATCTATGGTACATTAGCCGACTCCTCTGGACAGTTGACCATGGAGCGAGTATGTTTTAATGTTTTGCTATACTTTGAGATAATAATGATATGCAGGAGGTAAGGAACCTAGAGGTAAAAAACAGACAGGGAAGCATGAATGAACCTTAAATTAACACCCCTGTGATAGCCCATTGGCAACTTTGAACCCCCACCCTACCCCACCTCAGAAGTTTGGACCTCTTCACCCCAGGGAGATAGATCCAGTCTCGCACGCTATTAATGAAAATTATTTTCTCAATAGGCCTTATATTAGCTACATTGAAAGCAGCAAGTTGGGTTTCATCTCCCTCGCAAGTGATCAGTGTGAAAGAATGGGAAGCAGTATTCCCTGACTGTGACAACTGGGCTACCACAAAGGATCTCTTCTCTTATCCCCTTTCCTTCTTGATGTAGCTTAGGGCATTCACAGTTCTCCTTCACTTGTCTCGATCCTGGGTTTTGAGTTTCATTTCGTTCTACTGCAATCCTATCTGCTACAGTTTTTGTTCACAGACCTCCTCCAGTTGTTTTTAGGCCTTCCATGTTTTTGTTCTCGTGCGAGTTCCAGAAGAGGACCTGCCTGGTAACATTAGCATGTTGTTTTCCTAGTGTAGGGCCAATCCATTTCCACTTCCTTCTTCTTATTTGAGTTAGCATCCTAATCTGTTGGACCCTCCCAGCTTCAAACATGGTCGTACTGTTCCATGTCCCAAGCTTAGTGATAGTACTGGGCATGAGCAGTGGTTTTGACCTTGCAGCATCCATGTTGTGGGTTTGACTGCACGGTGTCATTTCAGTTCCATGTCAGTTGTCTCCTCTTTGACCTGAGACTGGTTGAACAGTATGAATTCCTGTGCATGTTTCTGTAACCAGAAGAGTTTTATTAGAGTAAGCAGTTTGCCTTTGTGGAGGCATGGTGACCTCATGGTTAGTGTGCTCATCTCCAGAGCGAATGGTCCGGGTTCGAGCCCTGGCCAGAGACATTGCGTTGTGTTCTTGACTTTACTCTCACATTGCCTCTCTCCACCCAGTTATATAAATGGTTACCGGCATACTTAGTGCTGGGGGTAACACTGTGATGGACTAGCATCCCGTCCAGGGAGGAGTAGAAATACTCCTAATCACTTCCTGTTACAGAAACCATGATACGCTTTGGCCTGATGGGTCACTTGGCTCACATGCAGACTTTACCTTAGGCAGCGATCTACTTCTCAACCTCCACCTTGGGGTCCAGAGTTTTTCTGTCAGGATTTCCTTCCCTTAGCCACTGTGATCCTGTTATTTGAAGGTGCCAGACACTCCTCTTTTGCTGTCATTGCTTTGCTGCATTTTAAGAAAAACTGTATTTAATTGCACTGTTTACCAGGGTAACAGTGAGGATGTGCAACACCTGACATGGTGGCAGAGAATGTTTGAGATGGTGGGCATTTCACCCTTTAACCCCAGCTCAATAAATGCCATCTAATATTTTTTTAACAGTGTCTTCCATAACATAGGATTTTTGATTGACAATGGCTTTTATTCAAACCAATTTTTTGATGATTATATCTGAATATTCAGGCCATGGATGACTCTGGTGTGCAAGCCACAATACAAGAACATATCCTTTTTGCACTCATTGACAAAGCAACCAACAGCCTTACTAACTAACTGCCTGTCTGACTTACTGACTAACTGGCTCATTGCTTGCTCATAGACTGGCACAATGACTGAGTGACCAATTAGAATTGCAGTCTTGCTTGCTTTTTCTGCTTCATTGCTTGATTGACCAATTAACTGACTGACTGACAGATGGATGGATGGATGAAGTGACAGACTGATGTACTATTGTACGGACAGTGGGACGGATGGACAGAAATCTTAACAAACCCTTTTTGCTTACGGAGATAGTTCCCACCACTCTTCAAAGTTAAAGAAGTAAACATTTAATTACATTTAGTCTCCTTAATATATTCCAAGCAGTACTCAGCTTCAGACAATGGCATTAGAATTTGTTTCTGCAATCACAAATTCACTCCATGAAGTGCCTTATGGCATCAGATGGCTGTGCAGTACTATTGTTTGTTTAGTCAAGGTGAGAATAAATAAAATTGGTGATCCTCTAATTTGCAATTAAATTACATGGCCTGCATCACTTTAATGTAAAATGCTATGTTTTATGCTACATATATTTTGTTTTGAAATCAGAATTCCATGATGTTATCGTCACAAACAACACATTATGCATATCGGACAGACTATTGATTGTCACAGGTGGGACAACTTGTTTCTAACTTTTTGTTACTTTTTTTCCATTTTCTTGTAGGAGAAATATCCTGATGTTTCTGACACAAATATCACTTCCCTGATTGGTGGATTTTTTCTCCTGCGATTCTTAAATCCAGCAATAGTCACACCTCACGGTATGAGCCAATATTTAAGATTTTGAAATTATGCAATTTGATGGAGGCAGAAGGAATGGTCCCATCTGGGGGGGAGTAGAAATACTCTAGCGGCTTAATGCTAAGCACACCAGAGAGAAGCACCAGGCTGATGCACTAGTGAGCTCAAACACTGACTTAACGTACCTTTTAGTTAACTTCTGTGGTTTAAAACCCAGCATGAGAGAGGTAGAAGTATTTTCTGGAGCAAAGCAAAATTATAAAACAGTGACTCATATACAGTGTTTTGTCTTTTCTGTAGCCTTTATGTTGGTCGGTAAACCTCCAAGCCAGTGTGCACGGAGAAATCTAACATTGGTAAGTCATCATGTCTTAAGGTTGATCTCCAAGTAAGTTCCTGTAGCCTGATTGAAGACACAACCTTGAGGAAGTTGCAAAAAATGTCTGTAAAATATTAGAACTTGGTGATAGTCATTCAAGCATGTGCATTTGTTTTCAGGCTTTATTTTTGCAACTGCCCAAATGGAGTAAATCAATGCAATGATCTTGAAATCAATCTACTAGGACCCATAACAGCTCAGTGTACAGTGCCAAGTTTGATTTGCTTTGTGATGATGGTCTGGATATCACGACAGACAACAGATTTGTCCGTGTTTTATAATGATGGGATCTAATAACAACTTGCTGAAGGTGGCTCAAGATTAATTCTACACCCACCTAACCTGGGAAATGAATTAATGCAGTGAGAAGGGGCCAGACTGCTAACATTGGGGACTACATAAATTAGGAGATGATCTCAGAAATTACATACCAGGGGACCAAAGCAATAGCTTAAGAGCGAGAGAGAGAGAGCGACCCTGTATGCTAAGTACGACAGCCTAAAGAAGTGTGGATGTATGCCCCTTTCTTTCTTGGAAAAAGTTTATCTCTAAATGTGTCTAAATAAGATGAACCATTTGAAATTTTAAACTTGAGTGAGAGAATTGAAGTTTCCTGAGATGAAAATGGGGTCTGAGGTTTGAGGTGGGGAAGAGCTGTGTTCACATTGCACTCCCTCCTCTCCTAAATCTAGTCCTGTACATCCCTTACTCTCTTTGAAAAGTGGTGTTAGGCATCGAAAACCCTCCACTGATTATTTTTTTATACTCTGCTTTACAGATAGCAAAACTGTTACAGAGCATGGCTAACCGACATGTAGTAAGAAGTCATTTCAAGGAAGAATATATGCAGCCTCTGCAGTCATTTGCAATGGCGCACGTTGATGATGTACAGGTGAGGGTATCCTGTCAAGTAGAAAGAAATATTTGTGGACATTCATGTCTGTTTGGGATTTGTAAGAGAACAGTTTCCAGAGAAAATTGAAGTTGCTTGCCTCATGCCTGCTATCTAACTACTATTTCTAGACCTGTGTAATTCATGAAGACATAGTTAATAGAGGGAAATGGTTATGAAACCTGGCAAATATCAAAGGAGTAAACAAAGATGCTGTTAGGTTTATGTTGGAAGGTCTGTGAACATGCACAATCTTTTGTTTTTGCACTCATACACTATGCACGAATTACTTAACCAAAACATTTCTATTGGTTAGTTCCTTGGTCAGAACTAAACAACTATTGTGTTTTGTGCACAGTCAAGGCCGAACAAACAAACAAAAACATACAACAAAGAAGTCTTTTGGGTTTTGTAACCACTCCCCTCTGTTAGCTATTATTAAGAGTTCCAATTTCACAGGGACTGTTAAGATTTTGAATGAAAGTTATGCTGATTTTTTTTTTTTTTTTTTTTTTTTGCAGAATTTTTTGACACACTTATTTAAATTTACTGAAATTAAAGATTTTTACGAAACTTTAGAGGTAAGTCTTCGTTCAATCTCTTGTCGTAGCGATGTAGTTACATATACTGTACAGCATTTATCTCCAAGAACTAGTATTAATCCTTTTCTTCCCCTTACCTTTTAGTAATGAATTCAACTAGATAGATAATGAGAATAAATATGCTAATCACTAATTCAGTAAAAGGTCTTTATTTAGTTCCAAAATCTCCCAAATGAATAATAGAAAATGCATGAGGTAAATATGGATAATTTTCACTCTGATATTGAGACTAAGGCCCAGTTCAGATGCCAAACCTTTCACGAGCCAAACCTAGCTAATACATTGAATTAAGTACATGAAAAGTTCAGCATCTGAATCAATTAAGAATGGCTATTTGAATTTGGAATGGCTCAGCCGTTCTCCCCGCCTAGCTCAGCAGGGAATTTCGGCTTTGGAACAGCTTTGATTCAGAATTCGAATCATGTGCCGAACCTAATGCATAACTCAATATAACGTATTTATACCAGCAGTTTTACGCTTTGTCTGAAAACGGCTGACATTTTGATGTGTTTTGGTTCAAACTAAATTAAGTTCAACGTCTGAATCAATAGACATACTTTTAATAATTTGGGTCGGTCCAAATTAGAAGCCAGTCAGAAGCCAGTCACAATGTTATGTGAACAAAACAGTGAATGAATAAAAATGAGAACATCATGCAGCTGGGGAATAATTTGTGTGACCAGGTTGCAGTAATTGTTTTGGTTTTGTATCTGGTTAGTAAGAGGTGATAGGTGTTTTTCAGACCAAAAACCAAGGCTGCCCACTTAATAAATATAGGTTATTGACCAAGTGTGAGGTCAAGATGGCTGGATATTGGCCAAGTGATTTTTTTGCGAGTTGTGGACCGAGATGGAGTCAAGACCCATAAACACGCAAAAAAAGCATCAAGGCCAACATCCAGCTGTCTTGTCCGACCAAGCTTGGTCACTAAAGGATTTATCATATGGAAAATAAAACACTATTTCCCATTGGACAAAGCGAGTAATCCCGAGGCAGCAAGATAGCATTATCTTGCCCACTTGGGTAGCCAATCACAGCGCAGGATTCTTTCCATCATGCCCACTCAAGGAGCTATCCATATAATAATTATAATTGCTGCGGAGCGAGCGTAGCGAGCGAGCAGCAACATAATCAGGATTTAAGAAGAATATGTGGAAGGGAGCACGAATTCTCGAATTCATCGCTTTTATCAGAATGCATTGCATTTAACCAGGGTGCACTGCGCCACTTTTTACCAAAGTGCATTGCGCCACGCTCAACACGACGATGTCACTCCATCTTTTCGCGTAGATTCCAGTGAGAAAGGTTTAATAGTGGTTATGTTTTGCTCTGATTTACCTGTATTTTAAGACAATGTGAAGGAGGTCGTGCTTGACTTTCACAAATCTTCCTTTTGTTCTTAATGTAGCATGTGAAAGTTTGTAAATCTGGACGATTAATTGTGACATCTTAATTATAAACTTAGTATGTCATTTCTTAGCAGTCTCGCCTCCTTGGTCGAATTCTTAAATGAAGAGAAATCGTCGTTACTAAAGCTTGTAGAATGATTAAACAAACGAAAACCGTAGAACACGCTAATTTCATAGATGCTGCGATCTATTCCTTTTCATCCAAACATGAATTTAAGTTAAAGCTTTAGCATTTTCACACATCGCGATGCACGCGTCCTCGACACAGTCTGTCAACATTCTAGAGATATTTAATGCATACCAGTACATAATCTTTAAGTTAGATTTCTGCTCCAACAATTTCCACATCTTTCGGTTTTCGCGATCTGGTAAAGGGGAGGTTGATGTGTATCGTTTTCTGTCCAAAAAAAGTTCAGATCACTATGTGCTTTCTTTTCCCGGCCCTTGTTACAGCTCACCATCGATGCGTCATCATGCATGAAGTTGATGCATACAGGGACAGATTTTAAGTTACACACCACGATTTGACACTACTTTAAGAATTGATGCATTCAAGGACAGATTTTAAGTTAGACACCACGATTTGACAATACTTCAGTTAAGAAATAAAGGTTATAGTAAATCTTGGAACGCGCAGATAGATGAATTACTGCGTTAAATATGTCACTATCAACAGAATGTGCCGCAGCAGTACTATCTTTTAGATACCCTAGTTTAAGTCTTCCTCATACAGTAGCAATATCCACTCAAGCTTACAAGTCACTTCAGATGTTTTTGTATGCCAGTTATTACTTGTGAATTATTATTACGTGACTGTTTAACCCAGTGTCATGTTCCTAATCTCATTGTCATTTTTACCTTTAGATTGAACAATATTTATCACTGTCAAAGGACATTAAAATTAAAATTACCCCAAATGAAATGTACAGAATTCATGAATTAATTATCGAGCATAAAGAAGAATTGGTGAGTTGATGTAGTCCACACTTGATGAGTTACTTGTATAATGGTAAAGATAAAGTTTAATAATCATAATACTCATTCTTTAATGTACATAACATGTATGTAAATCTGGTATCTACAGTGTTCTGCCAATGTGGCATACACATAACACTATATTTTTTCCCTGAGGTGGGGGGAGGGGGGCGGGGCACTGTACAAAGTTTTAGACGGAGGGCTTCTCCCCGAGGTCCAACCCCTTAACCTTTTGTATAACTTTTATCAAAAAAAGGTAGCCCTTTCACATACCTCCTTAAGAATGCTGCATCCCTTTTGTAAACCCTTGGAGCAAAGTATAAACAATATCACAGGAGAACATCAAGCATTACCAGAGGAGATGCTAACCAAAAAAAATAGTATTGTTTACTCAGTTCACATTGAGGCGGTAGTCAAGATGAGAGATTTCCCTTCCCTTTCATAGACCACAACTTATGAAATTCCTACCCTTTTATTTATGTGAACCTGAAAAATGTACCCCTTTTATGTGAAGCCTGAAAAATGTACCCCTTTTTTAGGTGGAGCCCCACGCCCCCCCCCCCTCCCCTCCCCATATCATTGTGGGGAGTACCCCTTCTGCCCAGGTATATTTCTTTTCCAGCTTGTTGTCTTATCTTTTTTATTCCAAAGGCAATTTACATGAATATGCATGTCGCTCACACCATATTCCTACATTGCAGGCTCTTACTGAGGATGATCCTCTGCATATAATTTTGGATGAGTTAGGACCCCCTGGAAAACAGTTGAGTTACAGTATGAACGCTACAATTTGTTTGAGCCTCACTAACAGATGGGATCATAGTAAAGGTAGGCTGTGCCACTGCCTGTGTGTGTTGGTCTGCCTTTGTGTGTTTGTCTGCCTGTGTATGTTTGTCTGCCTGTGTGTGTTTGTCTGCCTGTGTATGTTGGTCTGGCTGTGTGTGTTGGTCTGCCTGTGTGTGTTGGTCTGACTGTGTGTGTTGGTCTGCCTGTGTGTATTGGTCTGCCTGTGTGTGTTGGTCTGCCTGTGTGTGTTGGTCTGCTTGTGTGTGTTGGTCTGGCCGTGTGTGTTGTTCTGGCTGTGCGTGCATGCAGGACTTGTGAGGACTGGGGAGGAGCCAGATCGCTGTAAGATGGCTGTAAGGTTATGCATGGATATTTGTCAGTGGACATTATCTTTCTTTAATGAGGACAGTGGATTATTTTAGCTAAGTCGTGTGATCCGAAGTTGCAGAGTGATTATGAGTAAAGATTACGCGTGATGATTTGTAAAGTTATGTTTTTGCCTTTCACAGTATTGAGGAGTGAGTCTATTGAAATGTTAATGGCCCAGAGATTACCAGCAGAAGAGAAATCTACAAAAGAACAACTAAAAGCTCTATATGTCAAACTCTTGTCTTTGGTAAGTTGACACGGTTCTTTCAATTTCCAATTTTGAATTACTGAGTATTGAATTGTGTTATGCCTCTGTGCGTTATGCCTACTTGCGCTGTGCCTCCTTACGTTATGCCTACTTGCGTTATGCTTAGTTGCGTTACGCGTACTTGCGTTATGCTTAATTAGTTATGCCTCTGCGTTATGCCTACTTGCGTTATTCCTCTTTGAGCTATGACTATTTGCAGAATCAGCTTGTTGCCATTCAGCTTTGGATTGATGTTTTCATGATTGCGATGATTTTATTTCAATTACTGAGAATTGAATTTTGTCGGAGATGTACCTCCATATTAAGTCAACAACACTATTTGATTTAAATATTTTTAGGGGGGAGGGTAGGGGCGGTTTGCTTTCTGCGGTTTAAAAAGATGAAGTAGACACTAATTATGCAGTTCACTGGATTTCTCCCAGGATGTCAAATTTATGGAGGAAAGATCCCTCGTTGGTGTTCTCAAAATAGCAAAGTCTAAAGCTGCTCCCGCTGAAGACGAAACAAGCGAAGCAATACACAGAAGAGAAAAAGCATCCAAACTTGCCGATTGTATTTTACACACGTACAAACACAATCGAGAAGAAAGCGATAAGCTTATAAAAGATCCTGATTTCTTACAGGAAGTGAAACAGGTATAGGTACCTTCTTTAAACGAGATTAACAATAATCATCGTCCAGCGGGTGATCGTCTTGTGCATGCGTATTTGAGTCATTGCCGCGTAGATTTGCCCTCGAGGTTTCGCTTTGAGTAGCTTTGCTGCTTTTTGTAACCGATGGCGACATGTATCTTATGATAAAAAAAAATCGTTTTTTAATGTACAAGAGTACATTCAAATAGAGGGAAACGTGAAAATAACAATTCGTCAACCAAAGGTAGAAGAGCATCAAAGAAATAAGAAAGCGGAAATAAGCAAAGGTGATAAAGATTGGACGAGACTGATATGGAGTCGAAATGACCGACCAACTCGAAAATTTGGGCTACAGTTTTCAAGATGTCAGTGATGCACTTGCTTTATCTACGCGTTGACCATGAGACAACAAAATACGTACTTGAGGTTTCAACTTGTGTTTTGTTGTTTTTCACAGGAAGTTCAGCATAAAGTGCTGAAATATTTCCAACTGAAGCCCAAAGTCAACAGTCTTAGAAATGTTTATGAGGTTAGTGGGTGAACGACACTAAATGTTGTAGTCATAAAGTTTCGTTTTTGGACTAAGTCTGGTTGGACAACGTTAAAGTAACAAGCTGAAGCCCCGGCTCAAGTCGTTGTCACAAAATATCGACCATTCCAAAAACAACGTTTATATTTGGCTATTGTATTGTAAGAGTTTTGATTGGTTCGGGTAGAAACCATTGGATATTAAGCCCTGGCCAAACGGACTCGCAAGTTTCCTCGCCAAAAAAAAAGCCATTTCAAAAAAGCCTTTTCAAGGCTACGGGCTAAATTGTAACCATTATGCACTCAACTTGGACGTCACTCAACTTGCGTTGACTTGGGTTGGGTGGCCAGAGGGACTCGCAAGTAGACCCAAGTTTTCTACTTGCGAGTCCGTTTAGGCAAGGCTTAATACCCTTAATTACTGGTCTCGAAGGAAAAAGTTAGTGTTGTTCCCGAGAATCTCGATGTTTCCCTCGACTCCGTAACTGTAAAATAGTTCAAGGGCGTGTCAAGGCAGTGGTTTTACGACAGTCATTGAGAAAAACTACTTTTAATGTAAAACTGAATTGTTTTTTAGACTTTACTCAAGCAAGAGGCGTATCTGAAGGATCAACTAAGCGTCTACAAAGGTACGCTTTTATCAGTAATAGGTTGCTTTATCACTTAAGACATGAAAATTTAATCAAGAAGAACTAAAATCAAGGTTTCTTTCTTGTTACAGAATATTTGGTTGCAGTGAGAGCAAAAGCAGTCATGGGTTCATCAAAGGTGATTTAGCAATTCATGAGAGTTTCTTTTGTAGCATTATCGAAAATTAACTGAGCTTTCAAGTGAGGAAAACTTGAAAGACGAACAGAGCCACGTGAAAGTACTACTCGATAGCTTTCACTTGAGTGGTCACATACCAGAGTTTTATCCACAGATTTTAAAGTTACCCCATCTGCCTTGTAGAGCGCAGTAGACTGTTCTACATGAAAGTACTGCTCGACAGCGTTTATTTGAATGGCCAAGTCCTTGGGTTTCATCCAGAGATTTGAAAGTTAGAACTACCCTTTACAGCAGAGCAAAGAGTACCACATGGAAGTACTGCTCGATAGCTTTTGTTTGAATTGTCACACGCTAGGGTCTCATCCACAGATTTGAAAGTTAGAACCACCTTGAACAACGGCTACGCAATAAAGTGACTTTCACAAACTTTAAAAGGTAGAACTTTATGCTGTATAAATAAACGTTTTCTGTTGGAATGATTTTGAACCGTGGTTTGTTTGCCATTCATTCCAGAGAGATGTAAAGTATGTCTCTGCCACAGAAACAACGCACACCACCCCTGTCAACTTCAGTTACAGTCAGCTCGAAAAGGAAGGAGTGATGGTCGAAGGGCATAGATTTCCTGATAAAAGGTAAGCAAAGAACCATCTGAGGTCGCGACTGTTGTGTTGTTCAGAGGTGTTGCTAAGTAACACGAGTTATCTTCGGAGAGATTTTCGTATTATCCGACTGAGGACGAAGAGATTCGGGAAACGTGCGAGTGCTCCAATTAGCCACGAATATTTAAAACCGATTAATTTGAAAAACCGAGCCTGGTAACTAAAGAGCTTCTAAAAGTTAGTTAATTTTTTCAAATGTCAGTGTTTTTGGTTCAAACCCAAAGATATAGTACACTTTTGAAAAGCTGTGATTTAAGAGAACTTTGTATGGTTTGGAGGGACAGGTGTCATATTCGCACCCAGTCCCTTGCTCGTTTAGAACATGGCTGATTAATAAGAGAATGATTTACGCTTTTTTGGACCATCAAGACAGCCCGGTCGACTAAAGTATACCAAGCACAAAATTTTACTCACTAGTAAACTGAAAAGCGTTTTATCAGAGCAAACCGTTTATTCTAGTTTTCATCTTCAACAGAAAATCTGAATTAACAGTTACAATAGCCTCTTCACAGCCTGGTGTCTACCAAGTGTGTCTTCGCAGTACAGGTAAATGCTTATTGATTCTTGTATTATTTCCAGTACTACAAATCACCATCAGTTTAGAGGTAGTTCTCCAGTTTTCCAGCTCGTTTAATATATTGCCTTTTGTTGTACGTCTCAACATTGCATCGCAGCTGAACCCTTGATGCCGTGTAGGTCTGTGTTGAATCACGTAAAAATACGGACTCGGGAATAAAAATTCACGAAGGTAACATTTCTTTTTTTGTTTTGTTTTGTTTTTTTGTTTTTTTCAGGTGACACTGGTGCAAATTGCGACGTTCATTTAAATTTGGAAGAATTGTTGGAACTGCAACACAAACGAGAACCGGTTAGTTAAATCATTGATTTTTATTTTACTGTATATAGACTGACTATGGATGAAAAGCGATTGAAAGTCCCTGGGTACCTCAGCAGCGATTTGCTCGAAACGGCGACACTCCTTGCCTCCTTTACTTTTTAAAGGTTTTCGCGTAGTTACCATGGGTTACATTTTTCTCACACTAACCGCCAGTTTGCTTTTCCGCGTTCGTAAACAGATACACATTTTTCAATACCTGACGACAAGTGCGCATTTTACGTGTTTGCTCCCTGTTACGCTAATCTTGCGGTTCCCACTGGTTACATGTTTACGCGCGCTTGCCATCCGTGTTTCATGTTTTCCCGCGTTCGCCTCTGATTATGTTTTCCCGCGCATTTTGCCTCCGGTTCTGATTGGTTAATGCGTTTTTTGCGGTCGTAACTTACTTTGATTGGCTTACAAGAACCAGCAGGAAACTGCTATCTTGTGATAACAATGCGAATTTTCATTCTTTGTCCTTGTCAGAAGAGCAACTTGCGTTTGTGTACTTCATTCGAAGCCAGTGCATGTTTCTATCGGGTCGGCAAAAGCTGCCCCTTTATGCATCTTAGACAACAGTTTGCGTCGCCGATTTCTAAATTAATGCGAGTTGAGTACGTTCGTGATGAAACTTGTGCGACTTTCTTGCCAGCTCGCCGGCATATTTTTGTTCGCTAAATTTACTTAGGACAGACCGTGCGTAGAAAAAAACGCTCTCTTTTAAACACTGCTTGTGCTAACAACAGTTGAAATTATTATTAGCAGGAATTGTTTTTGTGTATAGATAAAATGAAAAAAAAAAAAAAAAACAAAATGTTCGGATCATTTTCACTTAACTGCGACTCTATTATGGAAGCGAAGGTTTTTCAAGAGCATTTAAATCTCGCATTTTATTTGCGTTATTGTTCTCTGGCAAGACAATAACACAGGATTTTTTAAATGCTTTCAAGAGTTTAAACTGTTTTCTGTTTGTCTTTGTTCCGGCCCGTTGCCGTCTTTGTTCGCGTGCAATCTATCCTCATTGACTGTTTATTGACGTGTTTTGTGATAGAATCATAGGCACACAGTAGCGTGTATGCAAAGTTTCCTGGCGACAGCTTGTAAAAGGTTTTAGACGTTAAAAGGTCAAACTCTTTGTGCGTTTTAGACAATACTTCTTTTCACTGGAACCGTGAAAAGTCTTTTATAGGCTCACTAAATTATCTCCGCTTGGACTGTCCTTAAATAATGGCCCCTACATCTTAAATAAAGAGGCGGGTAAGACTTGAAAGATATTGCGTCGAGTGCGTTTATTTCGCGTGATTGCGTGCGAGCATAGTTAAAAGAGCCTGGTTTTTCGCACGTGCAGCGCGAAAAAAAAAATGTTAACCGTCTTCGATATTTACTAAATGGTGCATTTATAGCCTCGTGCGTCAGTAACCGCTCTTGAGACAAATCGGGTAATAGGCGAATTATCCAGAGACGGGTTCACATTTTCATGTTGTTGCTTTAGTCCAAAATGAGCTTACATGACTTAATATGCGTGGGCTCGTAGACTAAGAAATATTTAACGCACGCACGTGCTGCAAGTTAGGAAAACAACCGCAAATATCGACACGCATTTTTATGATACAATGTCATCGACGTTATTTTTATCGCAGGTGGCTTTTTGTGAGCGAAAATAAATTTGCTACTTTGAGATTTGTATTGACAGTTTCCATTGGACATTTCCGCACACATAGACTTTAACTACTTCCATACTTTAATTTTACTTTGGCCACACACGTTTGACAAGGATATAATTTAATGGTATGATACTAATCACTGGATTCAGAACAGAGCTATGGACACGTTAAATACTTTACGATATTTTACGAGCTATTGCCTACATGACGAACTTCCTTCGTTTTCTTCCCGCTCGTCGCCAATTAATCAGAATTGTTGCGGAAATGTTCGGGTTTTGAACTGATATTAAGTGATTAAATGGCACTTTACAACCTTTTCAGTTCACTTTTACCTATTGCCTAAGCAGATGTCATGTATAATTTCTGGATATATCATTATGGTTATATACGGTAATTTTTTAACCCCCCAGTGTGCAAGATTGCAAAAAAAAGATCATTTCATTTTGAAAAATATTGCGAAACAAGCGGTCGACAGCTCGAATGATCAGAGAGCGTGTATTCATAAAACTTAAAATAGCTCCGCTATTTAGTATTGCTATTGTTTTGTTTCTGGCTTAGCAACTAAAACGTCAAAACAATGATGGATGTTAATTGTTATCAAATATTTTAACGTGTAATTCAATGAGTTTTTTGTCTTGGTAGTTTCTTGAAAAAATAAAATATTCGTTCAGATATTTCTCCCAGTTCATGGGACAAGTGGGCCCAAAATGTATCAGTCCTTGCTAGTTAATACGGGTGTTATCGCATGGATTTCTCCTCAGCTTGAAATTATTAGAACATTTTGTGAATTGTCTTTGTAATATTAATTTCATTGGCGTGTGACCGAATTGGTTGCCTCCAAAACATAACGTGCGTGGGTAACGCGTGGGATTACGCGCGGGACCGTATGGATCGTGCGAGAAACTGCTGTATCACTGTTTTGATTGTCGTTCTTTTTGCGTCAGATTTCGTCAAGAACGCAATGTTAGACTTGTTTCTCCTTTTTTTTCTGATATTAGGTTAATAAAATACGGTATTACTGTCGAGTATCATTTTGATAGTTGTCTTTTTGCGTCAGATTCGTCAAGAACTCAATATATGACGTGTTTCCCCGTTTTTCAGATATTAGGTGAATAAAATGCGATATCACTGTTGCGTAGTACTTTTAAGATAGTTCAAACCCGTATGACTGTCGTCTGCGATTAATACTACGAGGATTTTTTTTTGGCGGAATTTTGCAACTCGAATCGATATATCTCGTGTTTCTTGTTGTGGAATTCTTCAATTCTGATCAGAGTTCTAGTAAAGTTCGAAAGTGTCAAGAGAAGTGTCTAAGACTTTCCATCCGTGAGAATTGGAGAATCTCGACTCGATTTGTAATTCTGTAATTTGTTTTTTTCCTTCGCATGATCCATGCCCCAGAACGTTGAAAGTGTGGAATACGCCGTTGTCAAGGAAACGTATTGTGTAGAAGCGTATTACCCTTAAGCGCATCAATCTGTATCTTCGTAACCCAACACTTGCCTTTTAGTCTTTGCCTTAAAGCTAAGAATAATGTGATATTCTTTTTCATCCGCGTTATGAAAAATGTCGTGACTACCCTTAAACCCAAGAGCACAAATTTTATGATTGGTTTATCATTTCGCGAAGGTCCATGTTTTACGCACTTGAAACTTTTTAACTCGATGGTATAGAATATCGGCGACACATTAAAAAGCTGCACATTAAGGCAAATTATTGTTTAAGTGTTGCAGCAATACACTTGAAAGTTAAATTCACGATACGCAATATTTGATACTGTTTTAATTTTAATAGTGATGAGTTTGCGTCAGTGTATTTTGGTAAAATGCAATATTCGATATCGTATGCCAGGGTTTTTTGTGGTGTCTTCAAATGTCAGATAGTTTCGTTCGTTTGAGGTAAAAAATTGCGTGAGCGAGTTAATGAAACTTAAAAAATATCTTACATGGTAGACATTCTTGAGTTTCAAGTCTATGACACACACTTAAAATGGGTTTCTTTAAGATTTTTATCGATAAAAATTGCTCTTTGGTATCTTAAATTTGTTTTCACTTAGACTATTTTCTGTCTGTGTACACTTTTTAGTGCTTTGATAGTTGGCCACTTATATGACGTGCTTTACAACCATTCAGTAGAGATCTTGTGACAAACTAAAACAAACACAGATGTAGCAGCATTTGATGGGTCATTTTTTTTCCTTTGGGTGAATCGTAAATGATTTAAAAGCTTTCTCGGCTTTGAGTTTTCCGTATGTTTCCGCGATTAGATGGCTCGGTTGAATCGAAATTGGCTCTGCGCGGAAGTATCTTGTCAGAATGAAACATCTAGCACGTTATAAGCAAGGTTAAAAACTATGGAAATTTGTACAATTTTGTTTTAAAAATTAGTACAAATTGTGCAAACTTTGTACAAAACAAAGCTTGAAGATTGCCCGAGGGAAAATCAAAATCTTAGAAGTCTTCAATGCCAGTCCATTAGCAAATATGCAATAACAATTTCACGAAGCTTTTTTCTCCATTCATGCTCGCCTTTGTTCAGTTGTCTTTCAAAAGCGCCGAACATTATTTCTAACAAAGGGAACTCTATATTGGAAAGCTTCAATTAGGTCGCGCGCTTTTGTTTCCCTGAGGCATGTTTGTGGTGCACTTTCTGTTCAGTCCATTCAACTCGTTGCAAAGCAGGTTAAAGTATTATTGTGCGCCTGTAAACACTCCACACAATGCTTCACATCAAGGCACGTCATTCGCTATCAAACAACATAATAAGCATTTTGTGTTGCTCGACAAAATAGCCCTTTTTCGGTTATTTGAGATGCGGTTGCTTTTGTGTCAGTCAGCTATTCTTCGCCGTTCAGGCGTTTTGGTTCGGGCGCTTTTTGTGTTTGAGTTGTCTTCGCTTCTCGAATCTGGGATGATCTTTGTGGGGAAAACCAGGAGAAATCGCCGTTACGGTAAGGCGAGTTTACTGATAGTGTAGGGAGAGATCGAGCGAGCACGTTAAGAGCGATTATGGTTCGTTTTGAAAACGAAGCTCTCAGATTTTCAAGTTTCTTGAAGTGTGTTCTTGGAAGGAGAGTTGCTCTTGAAATGTCTGTAGTTTTTCGTGGCTATACGGCACGCGAACGGGTAGGAAATATTGGTTTTGTTTCTTGACGCGGAAACTGTCGAAATTCAGCACTTCTAGCTAGCAAATTGTACAATTAGAACCTCAGAATCAAACTGGCACCCATCACGTTAGCCATTTTGAGTAGAATGCACATTGTGCAAAGAAATTTCCTTTTTTAACGCAAAATGTACGATTTTTTCCTTGAAGATGTAAGTTTTATTTTCAGGGTACAAGCAAAACTTTAAACGGCAAACAATTGGACCACAGGAAGAGGGAGAAATCTCGCACGTACCCCCTGCTGGAAGACGTGTGAGGCAAATGCATTGAGAATTTCAATCCTTCATTAGCCCTCTTCAGAAACTGCGGGCACCCCACCTAGATCTGCTAATTTCTTGCGAGTGACCGCGCACGCAAGTTTTATTCGTGAAATTACTTCTTTTGGGGGCCGCATTTTGGGCCGCTTTTAGTACCGGGAACTTGATTTGCATGGGCTGATTTGCGTCGCGCATTTACGGCCCTGGGGCTTCCTCGTGTTAGCCAAAATAGTCCCACAAAATCTGAACTGCTCGCGGAAATCAGATTGTCCCTAGTAAGATTTTTATTAAAGCGATAATGTGGCAATAAATTTACGCTTTTTCAGTGAGAAAACGAGTGACATCATCTGAGAAGTAATTTTAAAAAAAGCTGATAGCAATTTAGGATTTCTAATTTACGTCGCGAAAGTTTCATTTTCTGTGCTGCAGCTTTGCCTGTTTGTTTGAACAGATTGTACAACCAAAGAAAATTGTGGTTTCATTTCTGCGTGGCTAAATCAAAGTTTTCTGTGATATTCTTGCCTGTTTCAACCCTTTTTCATAATTTTGTTTTGCCGTGTGCGGATGGAAGCAAACTTAATTTTAATTTCGAGAAATATGCCATGCCAAGTTAAAGGAAATTTAATAGTTCCTTATTTTCTAAACATTTTGGACATAGTTCGGTTTATCTCGACGTAGAAATATTAAACAATTCATAAATCTTCATATTGCCTGAGGGATCAAAACAAAAGGTCTAAAAATGTTGAGCGTTAATCCGCTTATTCAATAATTTTTTGCTGTCTTGTCTTGGTGCCTTGAGTAGAAAAGAAATTAGCGCCAATTTATGGTCTTCGGTGCTTATGAGAGGTAAACTAAATTAAAAGCTATAGTAGAATATGGGGAGCAGATCTACTTCGCGTTGCAAAGTTTTATTTTGGGTCCAAATTTAGAGAACTTTTTAATGCTTGGTTCAAATTTTGTTTCTACAGTTTCGTTAGAAACCGTTTCTCATTTCAAATCGGATCGAATATGAAAGATTTTCATGTTCTAAATTATTTTTCCTTTAACTGTAGTTTGCTCGCTTTCGTGAATTCAAACATTAATTAAGCTTTTTGCAGTGCTGTGAATATTTTAGAGGCAGCATTAATTTGATTCCTTCAAATTTAAGAGTTCGAATTGAGAAAGTTCGAGACTTCGAGAATTTTGTTTTCTTTTTTTCGTTTAATCAAGAGCCGTCGCCTCGAGTAATTAACCCACTAATAAAGTGAACAGTCCTTTTTCGAGATGAACAGAAATGTAAAGCAAAAACCCTAAAATATCAAAAAAACTTGACCGCTCTAATCCAATGATGTTTGTTGAGCTAGTTTAATAATTTCAGCGTGCCGCGTGGAAATACGGAATATTGTGTTAAGATTTCAATTAACACCGCTAATATCCTTTCAGTTAAAAGTCGGTTTATAAGTATCCTAAGTAAGTTTAGTTTTCTGCGAAATTAATTGGTAGCGGTGTTAGTTTTGCTGTTAATTTCCGATGGCAGTTTCCCTTTGAGTGAACGGTTTCTTCCGACAGCCTGAGAAATTCACCACTTGAATTTTCCTCCTCCCACTGGGAAATTTATGCTTTTGTTGAAGAAAAAAAAAGTAAATCTCAAAATCAATCTTCAAGATCAAATTCATTTCCCAAATTTATTTTTGAATGGAAATCTGCCTCTAATAAAAACAACAACAGTGGCTACTTTGCATGAGATTGTATTTTGATCTGTAAATGCTTAGGAAAGCGCCTTGGATTTTTGCTCCTTAAATCTTTTCCACTTGTCAAATGCCAAGATGATGGAAGTTGTTCACAGTGTTGGTAATTCTGCTTTGATCGCTAAGGGTCCCATTCTACAGCTCATGATTTTTATACTTAAATGCAAGCATATCTTGTGTTTACCCACCATTTGAAACCCTTAAAGTGCACCAGCGTTGAAATAAAAACACGTATCAAGACCGCGCGAACGTGTAAATTCCCTGCGCACGTGTGGGACAAATTAAAAACGGGTTTCCCATTGTGCGTATTTCACCCAGGTGCTGTGAACGGTGACGAGAGGTTTTTTGTGCCCTTTCTCACGCGCTTTAATCTCTGAATGGCTTGTTTATCGTGCTTTCTTTGAAATAAATCAAGCGATTTCGATTTCTCAGTCGCCCTTACTGGTAGCTTGTTATTAGTTATCGGAAATTGCAAAAGCGAGTTTTTAAAGTCTCTGCCACGGCGGTTGTTGTGGTCTTTTTGGAAGTGCGCGCTAGCTTCGAGCGCTTTCGCCTCGCCGATAAAGTTGAATCGTCGCAGGTCGTGGCTGAAACAACTGGCCGGCCGTAGGGAACACGTGGTGTCAACAAGCAAAACGTGTCCAGTCAGTAAGTCCTCTTTCATGCACGAAGTTGATTTTCATCAAACATTTTCCTCGTAGCCCTTAGTTGCGCACGTATACTGTTGGCGCTTTTTTCTTTACGAAAACTAATTCTATTTTTCACTGCTAGGATTTCGCGAACGGACTTTGAGCGCGCTGTGATATTCGGTTAGCGTTTTGACGTTGAAACTGTATCCTGCCGTCTAACGTGATTGCATTAGCGGGATTTTAGTGTAGAAATTGATATTTTCAGGGAGGATCAGATGTTCGGTTTTAACGAGTTGTTGTGGCTTGTGTGGTTAAGTGAAATTAGTTAACATTCGAGTGAAACTCGATCCTAATGCCTTTTAGCACATCGTTAACACATGGCTGGAGACTGAAGATATTATGGGCCTGCCATGTCCCAGACAATTAATCTTTCATAAAACGAGTCTTTCGTTGGCGCGCTGTGAAAAATAAAAGAGGGAGAATAAAGAGATTCGAGAGTTTCAAACTGATTTGCTGTCCGCAGTTTGCGCGTTCGTGCGTTCTTAGGCTTTGTTTCCAGTGCGAAGTTATTTTAGAAGGAATTTGTGTTACTAGCCTTCATGTTGTTCACAGGTAGACAAAATTACTTATTAAAAACTCAATTTCATGAAAGGGTTTATTATGGGTGAACTGTCGATCATCTCTGTCGCAGATTGTTTGTTAAGCCCAGTGCGAAGTTTCTCTTCCCAAGACTACTTTCCCCACGTTTCCGACTGAAAATCGGCGACGAATGAAATTGTTATATTTTTGCGGTGAAAAAGCGACATCGCAACGTTTAAACGCGGATCAAGACAACTAACGTTATCAATTTCTGTGTTTAGTTAAAAAGTCTTCATCGCTGACCGCAATTAACATAGGCTTTATTAGCGGATAACGCACTGAACTCGCTTAGAAACCAGCTAAGAGCACGTATTTCAACGTTAAAATGTTTCATGTTACAGGACAGTAAGTTTCGTTTTAGGATAAATTTATGACGTGCTCTTGATTCGCTCCAATTTAGCTTCTCGAAGCGTTCAGAATTTCTAGTTGAGCTTAATAAACAAAGAAACGTCTTGAAGCAAATATCGGAGCCGAATATTAATGACGGATATTTTACATGTGAAATATTTTGATATTTTGAATGTGATCTTTCGTACTCTTTGTACATGCAGATATCTCCAAACAACATAGCTGGAGTTCGAGTGATGTGGACTTTTCTGTGCAATATTAAAAACTTCACTGGAATAGTTTGCAGAATAAAGCGCAATTACTGTATGAAGTTTCAGCTTGGAGTCTTGAACTTATCATTGAGAGAATTGGCATTTGGTAGTCAAATGAAGTGAGCTTTAGGCACTTGCACGCAAAATACAAGCGTATTCTGTCGTTATTTGTATTTTTTCTTTTACATCTGGGAATCACTTTTTTTAAATTTCAAAATATACTTTGCCCAGAGAAAGCTTGTTTTCGCCAGCATATGTTGTTTTGGGGAGTTGTACTTTTTTTGAAACGCCTCGAGTTTGTGAAAGTTTAGTCAGATGGCGCCGCGGTGACTTTGTTTCTACACCTTGCCCAGTATGTAGCCAGTTGGATTTTTCAATTATAGATCCGCCGAGATCTTTTCCTTTTTCACCTCAGAGCAGTTGATTTTTTATCTTGAAGTCGCCGGTGTCTTTATGTAAGTAGCTCTAACATTTATCACAGACACTGGCCGTCCAGACCGTTAGAAACGAAGATCTGAAAAGATAAAGCAGAACGAAAAATTCTGAAATTAGCATACTGTTGTCTTGCGAGCACCCGTTTGGTGTGGTGTTAATTTTCATTCTTCTGGTGTGTGGCCACCTGAAAAGCGTTTATATGGAAACCCTCGGAGCATTTTCTTCCCTGTATTTTCTAGATATCGTTATGTAACCAAGTGGCGCTTGCTTGTGATATGTTATATGACTATAGTAAGTCATCCATCCCGTTCAAGGATGCCGATAAAATTTAATTTCAACAAGCTCCTTTTGGTCGTGATGATTTATCCTCTGGGGAAATTTCACTCCTGTTTGCTGCTTAGCTTTGGCTCAAGTTGAATAGCTTGGCCTTTGACAAGTGCAATTCAATTTCGCCTTTGTGCAAAAGTTGTTGATCCGTCCGACTTGGTTCTTTTGATTTCAATCGTTTCTTAGCTTTGGTTCTGTAAAGATTGCGCGAAATTTGCGCGGCGAATCCTTGAATACAGCCTTGTTCTACTCGTCGTGCTAGGTTTGTTTAAGTAGACCATACGAAGACCTGGGCATCATGGTGAGATAATAGCCTATTTGGATCAATTTTGCCGGAGGTTAATACATGTGTCGTAGGTAAACCACGATGTTTTCTAAGTTGTGTTTTATCACACTCCCTATAACCTTAATTTGCTAATACTGTATACTGTGATCTAGTACTTGAAAGATCTTGAGTGATTACATGTTTCTAGATATAGCAATGCTGTCCATGGAAAGCCCTGTAACATTAAACTGTTGAGTATGGAAACAGGAAAATGTACCGAAGACGTCGGTGTTCTCTAGTAGTGCCGTCAGACACTCGCTGGTGCTCTCTGCTATCGCTCGTTAATCTCAAGCATCGCAAATCATGTTTTAATAATGGACTTTCAAAGCGCTATGTCGTCCCTTTCAAGAGCATTTCAATCCTTCTCAAATTAGTGCAAAAGGTGTGCTCAAAGAGTTACTTTGCGAAATCGTGGTGGAAAAGCGGTAATTTTTTGATGGAAATTTTGGGATCGCGCGCTGAATTGTAAACGAATCGAAAACGGGAGTTTGCGCGGAATTTCGCTTCGTCTGAATTCAAGTTTATCACAAGCTTTTGTAACACAAATGTAATCCAGAGAATTTCGCGCAAGGAACGCGTTCTGTACATTAATTGCTGTATTCTTCACTTTCTTCCATTAGTGTACAAAATCGCATTGTGTCTTTATGAGGCGGACGTCCGTTCATTTTGTGTCGCGCTAACGAACCAACTCTCAAGAAACGGCTTTTTTGTGGTTTGTCTACTCGTAATTTCAGTTGTACCACGTTTAGTTCGTAATCCGCTCTCGTGTACTCCGAATTAATCCGCCTTATTTTAAGAATCCAACACCAAATTCATTCTTAAAAGAATTGTTTCTTTCAAAACTCGCCGTTGACTGTTGTTCTCACGCCCTCTTGTTGTTTTTGATTTGCGCGTTTCTCGCTCTTATGTCAGACCAAAACGTTTTGAAACTTTCCTGGTGCGAAAATACGACTAGGCTCTCGTCAGCTTCCTTACATCTAATTCTTCAATTACTTGAGTTTTGTGTGTTTAGACAGAACCCTTTGTACATTGCAGTTGTAATAATTGGTTTACAATGACTCACCGTCTTTTAACTTTCAAGGAGTCTTTACATAACATTAATTGCAGTCTCTCTTCGGCTGTTCGCCGGGTTTATTCCACTGTTCCATGCTTTAGAATGCCTCAGTTTTAACCCTTTTTTCTCGCATAGAAAACATTTCGGTTTGCTTTGTTTTGCGTTTCTTCTAGTGCAAATAAGCGAGTATACAAAGTTTCATCGCCACTGTCTTCCATTTTGTAGTCTTTATTTCCCTTGAAGGGAAATCGGTTATGTTATCATCCCACGGAAAATCATCCCTTTGATTTTTTTGTTGACTTTGATACGTTCTCCTTTGCAACATCAAACATTTGAAGGTTCGGGTTTCATGCATATGTAAAATTCCCCATCTCTGTGATTGTTGATTCTGTGCTTTGATTAATAACTGATTTTTTTAATCTCCGATGTGTATCTTAGTGGCTTTGTGCGTGGATTTCATTACCTATATCTAACGCCACCCTTGTGGCGATAAAAAAATAGCTAATCCAGAAAAGACGTGCCTCTAAGTAGTAGCGACCATTCGGTGATCAAAATTGTTATTAACCATTTTTATGATGTGTGTTTTAAACTCTCGAATGCTCCTGCGTTCAAGACCTGTTCGTCTTTTCAGTCGAACTCGCGCGTCCGTTATGCCGGGTTCCGTGTCTAGCGTACGTGATTGCTTTTGATGTAAGACAACTTCAATATCAGCGATTAGATTGCGTTTTGGTATTAGAAGTCAACTTTCGAAAAAGAAGGTCTTTCGCTCCCAGCCTGGCTTAAACGACAGCTGTTTTGATGTTTAGACAATGTGAAATGTTGTCTTTCACTATCTTACTTGTATTTACTCATTCAGCGCCGAGAAGGTTTTTGAGAAGCTTGTACCCGCATTTAAGCGTTGTATCTCGCGGTCTTATTATCGTTATAAAATTTTGCATGCCAAAGAGAATATTTTGCCTTCAAGCCATAATGCTGTTTAATTCACAATTACCGTTATGCAAGGCTAGGTTTTCTGTTAGTTTTTTTTTTGTCGATATACTAGTTTGACTTGTAAAATATGTTTTTGTGCATACCTTTAGGACGTGTATTCGCAGTTATTTCTTAATATGAGATAGGATATGAGTTTATGCTAGGTTGAATTTTGTCATATAAACGTCTTTTTGCCTCTTATTTCTTTCTAGTCGGCCCTAAGGCGGACTGCAACCAAAACAAATCTTGTGCGGACATAAAAGTTTTCATGGAAAGCCAAATTAAATGCCAACCTAGAAACTAGAAGAAATCAAAATGTTCTCTGTGTTTAAATTAATTATTGCACCGATTTCTGCTACGCAAAGTCGATTGAAGCAAAGTTAATTTCTGTCGTAAAGATCAGAGCATCAGGGCAGAATTTTCAATGTTGAATTTTTCGTCGCGTTTAAAACACATACCCTCTAAAATATCCATTTGTGTGTTCCACTCCCTCCGGTGGAAATGATCTACCGAGGCCAAAATATTTTTGTCGACTGCCGAGAGCTCTGTTGTGTTTATAACGAGAAGAGTTCACTTTGTGTTTTCCGGCCAGTGCTAAATTTGCTAATGTGCAGTTTTATAGTGATGTTTATCGATGTATTGCCATGCCTAAAGGGATATGTGATCAAAAGAACACAAAAGATCTAGTGATTTTCTTTTCGCGTTTTAAAAAGGGCAAATTTCGAATAGAAACATAAAAGCGTTATCTAAGGCGGACAATGACCTGACCCGTCCCTTTAAATTATTTCTTTTCACAGTCGTTGCTTGTTGATTTATTACACAAATGATTTCAATTCACTCTACCCACAAGGTCGATCCAGTGAATAATTTTACACCGCAGAATTGTAACTTTTGCCCCTTGGAAAGGCTACATACGCTTAGTCTGTATTCTTTTCATTCCACTCTCGACTGGAAAAATGACCGAGCCGAGCAGGGCTGGCTTGGATTGTTTATTTTGTAGTTAGAGGAGTGTGTAAACGTTTTGCGTTTGCGTCGAAAATTATCAGATAATGATAAACCAAGGTGCGCCGCTACATTCTGTTGTCCGTTAAATGTTTTGATTCATCTAACGTTTCCGTGGTTTGTGCGTAAGTGATCCTCCAAACTGCGCGAGGTTTTAACTACATTTTAATGGTGTGTTTCTCGTTAGACCGGACCCCAACTGAAGCGCATCAACTTGCAAGCTTCTTGTTATTTTGAGCACATTTCATGTCATGCAGAAATTTCCTTTGTCTAGTCTTTCGATCGCGCGCCTGATTGTCAAAGGGTCTTTTTAAAATCAACTTGGCGAAAACAGTGATATTCTCGAGGGCTAGTTGATATTGCACCCTTTATTTCGTGCATTGAACAACGAAAATCCATCGGCGATGATAGAGTTAGAGTGTTGCGGTTGGTTTTGTTTTACGCCAACCTCAAACGTGCGCGGCTAAGCTGGTAAAATTCGCATAGTCGGTCTCCAAGGATCAAAAATCTTTCAACGCTAATCAATTATTCATCTTGAAGGTTTAGTCGTGTAGGCGGGACGATAGAATCTAATTTAAAACTGCTGATGACAGGGGGGATAAATTGCTACCGATCTTATCTAAATTTGCCTTTGTTGACGAGCCTTAGGGGACATTTCTTCGCCAGGGGTGGCACGCACTTTTTCAATTGACAATTTGATAATGAACTGCTATAGTTGCCCTCTCGCTAGTAGCCATCGATTACACTTCCTCTTTAAATGCGCTGTATTTCCGATCAAGTTTCGTAAACATTACAGGAATGGAAAAAACGCGATCGCGCAGCAAAAAAATCGCTCTCTCGCCCTTCTGTTTTTCTGCGTCGCCGCGCTAAGGGATCTTTTGTTGTTTTTAATTCGGCGTTCAGCGCCTGAACAACCGTTCCGTGATCGCTCAAGAGGTTGCCGGTACAAGCTGGCGTTGTTGCAATGTTCTGTGTGTACCCGTGGAAGTTTCAAGAGTGGAAACTGTGTTTTTTAATTAGTTTACATAACATGGATGCTAATTACTATCTTAGCAGCACGTGTGAATATGTCCAGTGACCCGCATCTTGTATTATCCCTCTTCCACCTCGACCACACACAACGTTTGTCTGATTTCAGCCTCTCAGTTTTTCTGTTCGTTTATTGCTTGCAGGTTCTTCGTCTTAGCGAGTTTGTTTTGCTCGACGTGAGGCGGTTTTTGTCCCTTCTCCACAAGAATTTCTCGTCAACGTGAGTGTTTTTACGTGCAAGTAAACATTCTATACATGGAAGAGTTACGTTTCCTGATTAATTTCAGGGAGATTAAAAATGCCCTGTTGTCACATGCGCTCGGCGACGACTTTGAAAATTGCATTTGGAAAGGTGATAGACACTGTGACTCGCAAATGTTATAGATGATGTTTTTAATTTATAAGTCTGTATGTTCGCCTGTGCCACTATCCGGCAAATGAATGATTTTCACTGATTTCTCAGCCGTGTAACTGGATAGTAACATTTTAACGGAGGAAATATTTTTTGTTGCACATCCCACCGCCTCAGAGATGTTATTTTTGTTAAAGGCTGTGGTATTTACATACGATATTAACACCTTGCTTGCATGGGAAATTTTTCTATTACATTCAATAAAAAATACATATTTGCTCTACGGCAGTTTGCTTGCTTTCTTTTTCCATCTTTCGCAACGATAATGTTTTCGACTTAAAAGAAACGTGGCTCGATCTGGAGTTGTTATGTCATTATTTTCCCGCTCTAAAACACGTTCACTTTTTGCATAAATATTAGCCGCCTTGACCACAAGAGGTAGTGGATTTGTTTGTGACCTAACTTGCGGGCGGTTTTGCTCTAACCTTGGCATGATAGCGGCGCGGATCACTCGGTTATCGAAATCACGGTTATTGAACTAAGATTTTCTCGTAATCGTGTATGAAGGAGCGCAAATGAACTTCACTTCATCGCTTAAGATCGCGCACGTTTCCAGATAGTAAGTTTTTTTTTTTGGATTTTCTTCTGCCAGCGATATCTCCAATACCCAAAACCTGGAGTAATTATTTTTGGCGCGAGATACTAATTAATTGGTGCACCTCTGCCGGCGTACCAATCGCATCACCGCTATCGCTAATTAGGCCTTGCGTTGCCGGGGTAACGGGCGCCGCACAATGGAGAATGAAGCGAAATCAGGTGACCATCGCACGTGCAGTTAGCGGCAATGGCGGTCAATCGGTCAAGCTCGATAACAGCACCTGCTAACTTCGAGCTAATTTCCATGTTCGGACAGATGACAGTTCATTTCCTTGGGTTCGGGTGATTAGGGCTTAATTGGACCAGCTGACGACTACATCACACTAGCTGATTTGTCGACAGGCCGGTGAGATCTCGGAATCAAAACGTCGAATCCCGCCCCCTTTGACGAGCCCTTGAACAGCCTGTCACATTGGCTGTCGGCCTGTCAAACGGCTTGACATGAGTAACGCAACTAAAGGTTCATTTATCAAGAGTGTCATTGGACGGGCGCTGATTGGCCAATTCGTGCTGGCTCGCTTTCTGCCAATCAATAACACATGGGATCGAGGAGGCGAGAGTCAAAAATAACGTGTGGTCTTCATAAGCGTGTAACGAGGTTTTGAGAGCGTACCACGACAGAACGACAAACGAACTCTCGACAAACCGTCAGAATTTTGTCGTGGAAAATTTAGCGCCCGCCAACTCGAAGGTAATTTTATTTGAATTTGTCTCGTTCGATTTGCCATGTCGACGACCACAATTCTAGCGCCGTCGCCGAATACGGGCTCGAATGCGAACGGCGAGAGCAATGGAAAGTGCAGTCCGGACCGCGTTAAGCGACCCATGAATGCATTTATGGTTTGGAGCAGAGAGAGACGGCGTCGAATGGCACAAGAACATCCCAAGATGCACAATTCCGAGATATCGAAGCGGCTGGGAGCCGAGTGGAAACTGCTGTCGGACGCTGAAAAGCGCCCGTATGTGGACGAAGCAAAAAGATTACGAGCTGTTCACATGAAGGACCACCCCGACTACAAGTACAGACCGCGACGAAAGAGCAAAACTTTGCTCAAGAAAGACAACAAATATACACTGTCAATGTTGGGCGCTCAAGGCGGCCCGCCAGTCCAGCGATCTGTGGCGCAAAACCCGGCCGAACATTTTGCCCAAATGAACGGTTTCTCAGCGTACGGTCCCATTACAGCTTACAGCCAGATGAATGTCAATGATCCTTATAGTACAATGTACGCTGGTCATCCACTCTCACCGCATACCCCTACACAACTTCAGGCATCGAATGGCATGCATCACTCCGGCTACACCGGCATGGCAGGCGCACAGATCTACCCTGCCGTTTCATCGCAGGGTCCAGTTTACACCATGAACGGAACTCAATCGATGAACGCGATTACTCCTTTGTACTCGCAGCCTAGCAATCAAGTCCTGCTACCTAACATTAAACAAGAAATGCCGAGCCCTGGCTCGCAGTCCGGCCGAGCACGGAGCTGCACCGATCAGCTGGGAGATATGATTAATACGTACCTTCCAGGGGATGGTTCGAGTATAGCGAGCGCGAATCACCATCACCAAGTAGCTGGAAGCCACGTTCCACCGAATCGTTATAACCAGTGGCAAGAGTCAAGCTCAGTGGCGAACAATCTGCCTGTCCACAGCGGAGTTTCTGCTGCCAGCATTTCTAACGTTTCGGGAGTGAGTGGGACAATGCCATTAACTCACTTACCATGATGGAATTAGCAAAGCTCCGAGCTCATTTCTACCGCAAACACGGTAAATTCATTCTGTATTTTGCTACCTGACCATTTTCACAGTCGTTTATAGAGAGATGAAGGAGGAAAGTTTAAATAAGCGGCAACTAAACAGATTATTGCTTGGCTCGACTTTCAACTGGAGAGTCAAGGCACTGCGGTGCTATGCGAAGGCGAAGAGAAAAAAATTCGCGGCGATCTTGCCGGAGAACTGAATTTACTTGTTGAGCGAAAATTTATTGATCAGGCTGATGAGTTATTTAAGGAACTAGTGACACACGTTCGCTGTCCTCTCTGGATGTGAATAATTCTACTGAGAAGTGAAGTGAACTTAAGTAATTGAAACGACTCGTGTACCTTTCAACACACGAAAGATTGTATCTAGGAGAAAAAAAATTCTTGCTTTAGTCGAGCTTTTTTCAGTCGCGTCGAGTCGAACGTCAAATGTTCACGCATCCATTTACTGGCTGGATCATTCTTTTAAACTCTTAATGTTTGTTGGCTTGCATGTTTGAATTACTTTGTAGGATTAAGCACGTTTGTATGAATTTCAAAACCCTATGTGTACCATGCTAATATTAAGTTAGTATTGCTGAGTTCCGTAATGATATCTTGATGAAGAGAGAAGAAACAACTTGTATATAACTTCAGATCAAAGAGAGCAGATAATAATATTTCGTTTATTTTCCTTTTGAAGAAATAAAAAAGCACATAAAATAATTCCTCGGCTGACTAGCTTCCGTAGGGGTTTTTAACTTTCTCTTAAGTGAGCGAAACGCTATGGGCAACATGCGGTCATTTCTAAACACATTGCTTTCTAAAGTTAGTTCTTCCTAAGCTGTGGGGTCGCGCGCGCACGAAATTCAAACAACGTCCCGAAATTGCACAAATATTGTTTTATTTGCTGAAAAGCCCGCGAGCGTGAAACAAAAGAGTCCAATTTCTCGCCAAACGGGCCATTTGAATACAAGTATATGCATAGATGAGGGAAAAAGCTGTGTTTTTAAAATACGAACGCATTTCCACTCAGGCGTTGAGAACACAGAAAAATCGGCGTGTAGGTTGACTCGGCGTGCGTCAAATGAGGTGTTGACAGGTCGTTCAGGCAGCTGATTGGCTGCGCTCTGAGTGATGATGGCAGCTGTGTTATCAGCCCTTTCAATAATAATCATTAGGGCTTATTAACAGAACATTCCTGGAATGTGCTTCAACTTCATTACTGCCAACAAGTTACGAGAACAGGCCGAGCTTTCGCCCATACAGCCGTCGATAAGTTCCATGGAGAAGCTTGATCGATAAGGCACAACGGGTCGCAGAGTTAAGGGTCTTGATTTGCCACGAATCTTCGCTTAGCCAATTTTTCAACGCCTCTTGGTTCCCATGGATACTAAAAGCTCTAGAGACAGCTGAGAATTACAGCTGTAAGCAGCTTTGAAACCCTCGAGAGATCGGCGAGTTTTTTTTCCAGAGTTTTGACGCTAGCTTCTTTATCTAGGCGCGCTTTTGCGCCTCCAACGATCTCCTCATGAATCGAGTCCCGTTTGCTGAAGGACAAAAAAAATTTAATCATTTCCCCGGTGTTTTGATATGTGTTGACAAGTTCTGCTAGCACAATTAGCACATGTTTATCGGTGTCGGCAGATCATAGAGAAATTTGGTTGCGAAAATTAAAATTCCCGCTCCGCCATTTCCTTGGCGCAACGAAAGTTGGTTTTTTCATTGTCCGGTCGGTCATCGAAGGAGTTACCGCTGTTTGAAGGAAATTTTTTTAAAATTTACTTGAGCAAACAGCATCTGGCGTTGCGCCAATATTAGTAGTAAAATTCTGGTTCGGTCTTATTACTATTTACCGTGGGTATGGCAGCCTTTCATTTAGATCTTGAACTCGTTTGCTAGGTCCCGCTTGTACAATTACTGCCCTGTCCAAATAAAATTTCACCATTCAACTTTAATATGTATCTCTTCATTTAGAGTTCGACTCCTTTGGAAATGAACTTCTGAAAGTGAGGAAAATTAGTGGGCCCCTAAAACTGTTCGACTCGCAATTAAAGGATCTGATATTGTGAGCGGAGCGTGAAATGCAAAATAGTATACACAAGGCAGCTTTGTGAATATTTTTAGAGCGACAAGAAAAGTTTTGTTTGTTATGTTTCGGACTCAAATCGAACTAGATTATACCATGAAACGTGAACTTAAACCTTTTGACTAATGTGTTTTTAGAGCTTAACAAAGAAATAACGAATCGCGGGAAATTTATTTTGTGCGCGCAGTTTAATGACAGCTAGAGGAAAAATAGCAAATTACGGGTGTTATTAGAGCGGACGAAGTTTCCGGTGGAAATTGTGGAAGAATTCACAAAACCCTTCTAAGTTTCCTTTCGCATATCTATACACGAACCAAGATGGCTTTGTAATCGGTGTTTACCAAATAGAAAGTGACTGTCATTATTTTTGTTTTCGGTGTCGAGTTTCGAAGAACTTACGTATGGAAATCACGACTATTTTTGGTCTCGAAACAAAGCCAAAATGCAAATGCGTACGAAGCGAAGCGAGACGTGTCGAATTAAAACTTTACAGCAGCCTCGCTGATGGCTCTCCGTGTCGACCGAGGCGCTTAACAATTTTAGAAGGCACGAAATAAAAATTCCGAATAGATATTCATTTCTTTAATGCAGACATGATTAACTATAGACAAATTGGTTGAATAGCGAGCGAGCGGAGAACAAAGCGAACTTAACCTTTGATAAAATGCTGATGCTACCATTATCAATAATGCAGGTTTGATGAAATTACGAGTGTATGAAAGAATCATTTTGCAGCTATGTAGCTTGAAGGGCAGACGTTTAGTCGTGATTCGATTAGGTCAAATCGCTTTTATGGCCGGTCAGTTATCTGGGAAACTTAAGACCGTAAGCAAATATACAGCACTCCTTACTACTTTGAACAGTTAACACGGAATTATCGATCTTTTCTTTACGACTAGACATTTACTCGAGGCTTTTGTTTGATGTCGCATGAAAACCCCATTACATTTCTATAGGAAGTAAATGTGAATAGATAACAGTCTTTATCAAAGAAGAAAACTTTCTGTTTACACTTTGTTATTACGAGCGTAAATAAGAAGAGCTGCTAACGTTCTTGGAGAGCAGAGTTAGCGAGTTTCCCTCCAGCGCGCCACGGCGCAAGTGAGATCCGTGTCCCTTCGCAGAAGAGCTTTCACCCCATCTGCGTTTTAATTATGTAAGTTTTTTTTTTTTATCTAACCCTTTTGCTCCAGTGATTTATTTACTTAAGTTACAGGAGAAAATTCTTTCAAGTATAGACAGTTAATCTAGATCGAGACAGTTCTTTAGGCTAATATCCTAAGTGAATTTATCGCTTGCGCCGTTGTTTTCTTGCGTGTAGTCAGTATTCTTAAAGTGAACTTTTCAACCAAAATAAAATCTCGTTGGTTTGTTTACCGAAGACGATATCGTGTCGCCTTCTTGACCTCGCGCTTCGCATTTTAGAAAAACATGGCCTTTGGTGCGGCGTTAATTCTTGCAAACATCTTTAAATGAATAGAAATCTCTTATGTTTGCTCTCTACGAACGGAAAAGGCGTGAGGCGCTGGCAAGCTGTTATAGACTGCACGCAGCGATGACTCACACGGCGCGAAGAGGCGTGATCTCGAAAACTAATTAATTTCTCGGTGTGAAGCCTGGTTTCCTTAACTCCTTCGTACTCCACGAAACTGTAAACATTTGTGAGATTAAAGACTAAAGCAAACTGGTTTTGGTTAAACTGAAGCCCGGGGCTTTAGGCGCGAGCGAAACTATTCAAGCAAACTCTGTGTTAACTAATACAAAGCTTTGTTGATGCAAACTTTGTTGATACAGCAAATGGTGCGTTTTTCTCGGACGTCATAACCTTCGTTTGCGAGGTTTGCACTTTTTCGACTTCTTAGATCTAGAATTTTCAGTTTGTTTCATGTGTCATCGCATCGCAGAATTGCAAACATCTGCTTTTCACCATAAATACAGTACCCCCGAAAGTCTCAAACTTGCATTCGTGTTGTTTGGGTTTCGCATGCACAAAAGAAGAAAAAAGATGAAAAATTATTTTAAAATTATACTGCCGATCCGCGCGGGGCCAGTTTGATTTTCGCCCACGGTCTCTGGCGTGATTTAAAACAAAAAAAAATCCATTCTCAGCGTCGCTCTTGAAATCAAACAATTTACAAGGAAAGAAATGCTCGGCGTTATTTCACATCAAAATTTTGACATGCACATGTTTGGAGCTAATACGAGATGCTAGATTTTTTGTCATAGCTTAGAACATATTGCGACACCTTGACTGGTTGTAGACACATGATTAAATTGCTGATTTTAAAACACAGTGTTTAACATTGATGCTTAGCGTAAATTAACTATGATATTCTTTGCGATCCGATTATTGCAATAAAAATGTAATTTCTTCGGCAGGGTCGGTTTATGGGACGACTTTAAAAGACTTCGGGCTGTTAAACGGACATTAGTTTCAGTCAACTCCGTGTCGCGTCGAATGACACGTTTTGGTAAAGTTAATTTTAATATTCTGAAACGCAAACACTGCTTCTAAAAGCTGTTATCTCTTCTACGCCCGAAGCCAGTGTCAGAGATACTCACAGCCTGACCTAGCTGTATGTTCGCTGTGCCCGGCGTGAATTTAGCTCAGCCACAGTGGGGCGAGTTTTGTCCTACGGTCGAATTTGCTTTTAGGACCTTCTGGTTGTGATAATAAGTTGGAAGCGAGCGAAAACCACGTTGTGCGGATTTGGGATGGTGAAAACCTGTTTAATAACATTCAGTAATCGGACAACTTTATTTTCGCAGTTTTCACTTTTCGGGGTCTTGCACAAAATGTAGCGATCGCGATTAGATGTTTATAGTTTAAAAAAAGCGGAATCCTTCAGGCTATGTTCGCTTGAATAGTTTCTCTGTTTGTCGGGATCGCGAAGGCGGAGCTTGCTGTGTCGCTCTCGCATGGCCAAAGTAATTAACACTTGGTCGTATTTTCAGGCGTAAATGAACTGAATAATTCATAAACTGAGGTGTGTTTTATTTTGATAACAGCTATACCGCCCACTTAGCGCCTAATTGCCTCGAGGCTCCATGGGGAAGACATCGATTTGCTTTCCTCTAATAACGTTCGTTATATTATCAACCGTGCATTGGGCGCACATACATCCATTGTAGTGCGTGATTTGAAACGAATGCTCAAATCTAAATATTGCGAGGAAGAAACTCGTGGAGAAAATAGTGTGGCGAGTAACTCTTGGAAAAATATTGTTTTATTTTGTGAAAATGACTCGAGCTCGCTTTTGTTTCTTGTGGTGTAAATATTTGTCAAAAGAGTTTGTTGCGATTTTGCTGAAAATAAATCCGGTAACTACTCTTAGTATAGAACAGTGTTCGGTAACTGTTCTTTTATTTTCCGTTGAGACCCAAAACCGATAATAAAAAAATCGATCTTCTCTATGAATTAACTCGTTATGTTTCATTATTTTCCCGTATTGATTTTACGTCTAAGAAATATAGTGATATTTTTTTTTTTAAGTGCGCTGTTCGGAGGAAGCAGCGCTTGCGAGAAAATTGTGTTGTGATCTTTTCGCTGTTTCTTTTACAGATTGTAATTTCGTGCGGTGTTTTAGCGATATGTAAAGGCTATTGTGAGCGAATTGCTTCTGGAAACCATGGGAGACAAGCTGTATAGAGTAATGAAAATTAGACATTCACGAGAAAACGTCTTTAACACCGGATCGCCAATAATGATTTTTTTTTTTAATTAATTCGCCCGAAAATATTACACGTCCAGTAAATATCTGTTTGCGATTTAAGTCTTAAAATAAGGCAATAAAAATGTCTCAATTCAAGGAATATTTCTACCAGACGATGACGCGGTTTTTAGAAGATATTTCTTTTTTTTGTCGCGACGTTTAAGAAGCAGGCAAAATTAAACGTTAATTAAAAGGAAATGAGAACTTGAAAATGTGTTTCCTTGAAGTTTGGTCTCTTAGTAGAACATATTGCGTATAAAATTTGTGTGTTCTGTAAATCAAAAAGAACTTCCCTTTCTTGTGCAATCAAAAGATATTTACTTCAAACTGCTAATATTTGTGCAGGCTTTGACATCGGAAAAAAATTAGTGATTAAAGTTGATTGGAATTAGCGGAATAAACGAAGCGAGCTCGGAGCGAGCTTAGTCGCGCCATTGAATAGGAACGAGGCCGGGAAAATTGCCAGTGCCTGTTTGGAAAAAAATGCGAAAAATATGCGACAAGTCTCTACATTTACTAGCATTTATAAATTTCGCTGGCCAGTTCTAAGTGATGGAGTGGATAGGGTCAGGTTGTGCTGTGTCAATATTACATACAAGCACCTGTTTTGTTTGCAGGTCGCTTACCAGCTAAACCAACACGTGCAGAAAAACATTAAAATTCGTTTTAATTTACGAGTGACTTTTTTTAGTAGACTTCAATGTGTTTAATTTGCCAAGCGGGATTCAAACACTGCGATGCGCGTACGAGTAACACAAGGGAGCAGTGTGGAACACAGTGGATTAGTGAAGTGCTCGTGGAAACAAAGATCGATTTGAATTATTGTCAGACAATGATTTCGGACAATTTCCTGTATTTTGTTGTCAAGGAATATAAAGAAAATTATTATGTATAGTCCGTTTGAAGGCAGGGACGGTATTGAAAGCTTTATAAAAGCAAAAATTAGTACTATAAACATGGTTTTTCGCACTGGTATTAGAAGATTTTTCTCGAGTGTCCAGCAGAAGGGCTTAATTTAGCGCCAATGAATTTATCCACAGCCATCGCATCGCGCGAATTACTGCGAATATAATGATTATACTCGGCCAGCAGCTCGCGCTTTTGTATTTTTAGGCGAATATCTTGAGCTAGGAAGGATAATAGACTAGGTTTTTGTTATTTCTCTGGGAGCCAGGCTAAAATTGATTATAATAACTGATTCGTTTCAACAAAGCAATGTTTGGTTGTGTTATGAGAACATTTGAACGTGCTTGTGAAGTTTTTTCAATACCAGGAGTTTCTTTATTTTAATCTCGGTGTCTTAAAAGGCGTGGATTTACTTACAAAAAGTACTTTCGCACCTTTCTTCGAGAAACGTTTATTCAGTTGCTTGCCTTTAGAAAGGTCTTACTTTTAACAGCTAAAGATTTTATTTTGTTTTCTTTTCTTTTTTTTTTTTTTTTACCAGCTTTTATAATTACCGAGTTATTCCCCAGACTCAACCTGATGGGTTTTTATCCCGGGTGAAAACATAATAGTGCGTCTGTTTGGATGTGAAATATTTCCTTGTCGCTTTTGACGTCAGAAAACTGTCTCACTTTAGCCAGTACTTGAGCTTATAAACATTCAGTATAAGTCGTGCAATATTCTTTTTCTTCCGCCATCTATTTTCCTTTCGTCACTTTGTATTTAATTCCCCGCCTTGAAAAATTACAGAATGTCTGTTGCTATCGCAACTCGTGAAAGGATAACAGCTAGCGAAATAATCTCGTAAAAACTTTGTGAGTAAAAAGTGTTAGTCGCGGTCGGTTCGTAGGTGTTCGGACTTCTATTTTCGATTTAATATACTCTGTGGTTTTAAAGACGTCAGTGGGTGAAGAAAAAGGAAAATATGGCCGCCTACAAAATGTTAAATCCCAGTGGAAGCTGACACGGCGCTAATTGCACCGTTAAATCCGAGTTACAATTTATTGGTTCGCGTTTCGTATCTCTCGATGCTTTTAAATACATTATCTTTCGAGGTGTCAATATCAGCTCAAAAGCGCTGTTTTTTACAAACTTTGAAATTTTCCCTCAAGAAATAAAACTGAGAATAAAAGATTGTATACCGGCTAGTTAGTATAGTTTCGAGTTTACCGAGCTTAAAAATTATTCATAATCGGTTGAGTTTTTTTTTTTTTTTTCGTAGCTGGAAAATGGGATGGAAATCGTTATTTTTTCTTTAACGTGAAAATATTGCACATTTAATTTGATGCCGTTAACGTCATTGTGGTTTGCGTCCAACATTTATCGCAGTTTTATGGCTATTGCGAGAACACGCCTCAATGATTTATAACGCAGCTCGTGTTATTCTTGGCTGCAATTAAACAGCCAGTTTTCGATTCAACTGTGAGCTTTGGGCGGATCGCAGAATCTATTACTCTGCGCTAACACGTTGTGCGGAAACTGCTTTATCCTGTACCGTAATTAGAAATGGAAATTTGCGCACTTTTTTTGTGGCGCGCTTTTACGAGCCTAGATCTTTGGTGGAGTAATTATACTCAAATGATGAATGATTAAGGCGTTTTTTTAGGCCAAGAGATTACTCTCATATTTTAACCATTATACCTGGACTTAAGTAGGATTAACTGTCTGATGAGTCTAGCAAAGAAACACGGTCCATTAGCAACAAATTGCCTTGAAATTAAGCCTTTCAGGCCCGTAAACAAACATAACTGGGTTTGTTTTGGGTTTGGCGAAAAAGGGTATATATTGTAGAAAATAATTTTCTTATCAAATGTTGCATTATGAACTTTACTTTGGGTAATAGATAAAATGGAAAACGCTCGCCATCTCTAAACCTCTCTCGCGGAAGAACTACAATTTCATTTTATTATATTTTTTTATAACCGTTTCTGAAAAAAGGTGATAATGAATACAGTAATGTATAGATATTCAACCTGCTAGTAATCTGCTATTAAAATCGCTGTTTTGCAAATTCTGGTTCTACTTTTTCTTTCAAGCACAACGCTCTCTTTCTTAAGCTGAGTTACAACTGTCTTATGTAACAATGTGATCTAGCTGGTGCTTTCTGAGACTGAGTTTAGCCCTTTCGCTTCCAGAGTCCGTGGGTAACACCCTAGTGTGTGACCATTCAAATAAAAGCTACGTGGGAGCAGTGCTTTCGGATGGTACTGTCAGAGTAAAATTTGGTGTTTTTTCTTTTAATATTGAGTTTTACTTGAAGTACTCTTGGCAGTGAAAAGGTCAAACAAAACTCCTTTGTTCCCTCAGAGAACCACGATATACATTGTCCATAAGCGCACAAAGCGTGAAATCCAAATTGAACCTTGTATTGGTCAAGTGACCCATCCAGATCACGTACGTGGCACCGCCCCCTTAAATTCGTCACAACTGGTTCCGGCAACTTCGAAATCCTACGTAGCAGCGCAGTGTTCAAGTCCGTTTGCGTCAATAATTTTAGAGCTTTTAAGCCACAAGCGACCGGTGCATATCTCGAGTGGCTGGTAACGGGTTGGAGTGGGAGAGCAGGAAATCGCTTGAGTCCACTTCCGGTCGTTTGTAACCGGAAAGAGGGCTTTTAAGTAGCTCTATGAACTTTTCTTTGTTTCTGCGAAGTCCCACATGATTTAATGGGGCACGTTGCTTAAACCCGTGCTAGCCACATGGCGATAATTAATTTTCCCTTTGCGACCTGTACCCCCACTGTAATGAGTAAGTTTTTTTTTCCTTGTGTGGGTGGAACAGGGGATGCTTGTGTGAGAGACTATGTGGGCAAAAACTTTTCTTAACAACCATTCTAACCACAAAACCATCTGACTTCGTGTCGGAAAACCGCGCGCGCGAGAAACACCGGTACAACATTTACAAAACGACTCGAATTTACGCTTTAAGTGCGCCGGCTTAAAGAACTGATCAAACGGTGCCAGCATTTTGGTCCAACATCGTCCAACTTCGATTGTGGGTGAAAATGTTGGAATCGTTTGTTGTGTTCGTACGGCCACGGCAAGGCGCAACAATACTAAGAAATGTTGAATCCAATTCATCTTTGAATCGCTTAACTAATGCGTCGAAGTTCCCAACAGTTATATAAACATACCCAGTCTTCTTCAAAAAAAAAAATTTCCTTTGGTTTACAAGTAAACCCCCCCCCCCCCCTTCCTCCTCCACCTCTCCTACCTACGTTCCCTCGGAAGAGTGTTTTTGTAGTGGTAGTTGCTATAGTGCTATAAGCACAAAGACAACTGTCCGAGTTCTTTAAGATTGTTGAATTAAAACATTTCAGACGTATATGTTATCTGAAATGAAATAATAAAACAAACAACTGAGAACACGATCAGTTTATGAATGCCTTTTCCATCTTTTTTTTTCTTCCCTTTCAATCATCAATTCCTGACAGTATTTCTGTTTATGTTACAACAAATTCAGCCCAAAATTAGGCTAGTTTATTTTAGCTTTATCGCTCATTACAGGAAAGGAAACCGCAAGATTGCAATCCCTTTTAAATAGCTGGTTATTGATGAAACTGAAGGAATATTTCATAATGGCATTGTTCTATACCATGGAAAGTGAAAAAATAACATCTCTTTGTCGAAAAGGTAAATTTACCGCTGTTCAATTAAACAAGGTGTCACGTTTCGAGGGTCAGCCCTTCTGGAAAAACCGATTTCCTTTGACAAAGGGTATGTCCTCGAAACACCAGTTTAGAACTCCTAGTCGAGTATAATAAATAAAACTGCGCTCTCTTGCCGTCTGACAAAGAAGGAGAATTGTTAGAAACTGGTCTCCCGATTAAGTTCAGTGTTACTTTCTGCTCAGAACGATTTTTGAAACCCTCAACTTCATCTTTCCTCTCCGATTACCTATCCAGTCGAATACAATAGAACCTTTCTGAGCGACCACCCCGTGGTGGGGCCACTTATCTTTCTCCGGTCTGAATGAAGTCATCTTCTGTTACCGGTAATGAGGACAGAAGTTGATGAAATTTTAATTCTGCCACCGAACTCTAACAATTTAACGGGGCTCCATTGTTCTAGCCTCTGAAATGATCCTTTACGAAAGTGTATAATCCCAGGGATTTTATGGTATACAATGCACTGGTAAGCACTTCACTATATGGCTTCTGCCTATGTTAAATGAGTGAGGGTATCCCCCGGGTGTTGTAGAAAACGAATGTGTTTATAGTGCGGCACTAAAATCGTAGTTTTCGGCTCCTCCTTTCTCGAGTGCTTAAAAAACCTCTTTGGTTCCGGTACGTCATGACCGGGCACCGCTCCCTATCCTTATCGTAGACAAATCTACCAACTGTCGTCAGTCGTAACCGCTTAGTGATTTATTCCTCAATACTGCCGCTTTGCTCTTACTCATCAAGTGTAGTGCAACCCACATATAACAAAGTGTCAAGGGACTGGGAAAATGTGTTCGTTAAAGCAGTGGCTGATTTCATTATACTGAAATGGCTTCCCCTGTATCTGGCAGTCTCAGCCAATCTTCGATTCAGGCGTTGGAGCTAACCCTTAAGGGGGTTAAAAATAGCTCTTGTATGTGTAAGGTTAGGTCAAAAGTGCTCCATAATTTCCTGAATATTAAAATTTCGAGTGCCTTTCGCCCCTGTTTAAGACATCATTTCCCCTTGTCATCACCCACGGGTCATCTTATCTTAATCTGTGGGTGGCGTGACGCACGTGCTGTTTGCGTCATTCGCTCGTGTCAGGTTATACTTCGTACCCCCGTTTACTTCCGGGGCGTTGACTCTTCAAGTAATTTGTTCCTGGATTATCGTTTCATTTACCGACCTGGCAAACATTTTGGGCGTGCTGTGTGTATTTTTGGTCCACGTTTCCGGAGTTAGTCGCAATTGGCGGAAATTAAAAGTCAGTAAGTGACATGCACATGAATTCTAATTTGCATCTTCGACTCAAAGAGCAAAGATTGTACGTTAAAACAAAAAAAAACTATTGGAGCATTTGAAGTTGTAACATCTTAGTTTGATACACGAAGTGTAGCACCAAAATGAATTTTATTGCCTCGTTAAATTTCTTGCCCACGCTTTGGTTCACCCGACTGAGCTGCATTTTCCGTTGTTAGAACCCTTGTCATGAGAACGTAGACCCTGAAAATGTGTAAGGAGACTTAGGATGACTTTTTGAAAGAACAGTATGAACTATGTTAAGTGTGAAACTTGAGTCTAAACAATCCAACAACCAAGTGCTTCTAGCCGGGGACACACTTGAAAGCTAACGCTGAGCTTGTGTTAGTGCATAGTTCATTGAAGAACATCTTAAAAACGTTTCAGAAAAGAAGAATGTTCAAGCTCAGTATGAAAGTTGGACGTTTTACCAAAGAAGAGAGTGTAGTTACACGGGGGAACTCCGCTCTGTATAAGGGCATTCTAATACTGTTGCTACAAGACTAGTTAATGAGTTCGTTATTCCGCCCTGATTACACTTAAGTCCGTTTGTTGTTACATGAAGCCCTCCAGGTTCCTCTGGGTAATGATTTTTATCCCGTGAAACATTCGCGGAGTTGTTCCTTGAATGACCTTATACATCACTCGGTGAGTGACAGACTGAGGTGTTGACCAGGTAGGTGAATTGGATGTAGGCCATGAGATAGCCTCTTAAATCAATAATTGCAAGAAGCAAAAATAGTGAGCGTGAAAATGGCCACACGAAAATTGATAGCGAGGTGACTGGGAAGATAGGTTCTTTCTCCTCGCCCTCAGTCTCCGTGTGACCATTTTCCCTCGCAGGTTTTATGGTCCGTAGATCTGGCTTGTAGTTCAACCGGTACTTAAAGTACGCTTGACAGCATTGAACGGGAAGTATGTCACGGTTTGTTAGGTAAAAAGTATTGTATGGTGAAAGAAGAGCTGAAACCATAACCATCCACACTTTTTTAGGGGAGGGGGTCACTTTTGTTATATCAGTTCATTTATTCTTTGTTTAAAAGCGTACAGATGAAATAAAACGGGACATAACGAAGTAACATGCGAGGCACCCTCATTCGTAGAGCCCTTTTCTTGTGAACGAGGTTCAATTTGATACAGGATGAGGAAGATAGAGGCCTGGGCACCCCTATCCAAGTTTGCTGGAGGGCAAGTACTAGAAGAAAAAAGAACAGCTGCCGATGAATTGTTATTCATTCGAAATGTTTCTTTGACTACAATATACGCAAGCCGTATGAAGTGTATCATCCACTAAAAACTGGTGGTAACTTTACAATGCTTATGAAAAGATTCACTAATACACAAAGGAACCACAATCTTGGACAGAATAAATGGAACAACTATCCCCCACCCACCCCCCAAAGAAATGAGGAAGACGCGAAGGAGCAAAAATGCGCCATTTTGGCATCATTGAAATAGGGGGGGGGGTGGTCCTGATGTTCCATTTATTGTGTCCAAGATTGCAATCTTGTACAGAATAAATGGAACAATTATCCCCCATCCCCCCCCCGCCCCAAGCAATGATGAAGGCGCGAAGGAACAAAAATGCGCCATTTTGGCATCATTGGAATGGGGGGAGGGGTGGTCCAGGTGTTTCATTTATTTTGTCCAAGATCGCAATCTTGGACAGAATAAAATGGAACAATTATCCCCCATCCCCCCCCCCCAAAGCAATAATGAAGGCGCGAAGGAGCAAAAACAGAATAAAATGGAACAATTATCCCCCATTCCCCCCAAAGCAATGATGAAGGTGGGAAGGAGCAAAAACGCGCCATTTTGGCATCATTGAAATAGGGGGAGGGGTGGTCCAGATGTTTCATTTGTTTTCTCCAAGATTGTAGTTGAAATCTCACAAATTTGATCTATTATTTCCCCTCTCAGAAAGTACGAGGCAATTTCATCGCAATAGTCCGCTATCAACTGAAGGCGGCTATGGGGAAAATAGTCCTTGCCAATCCCAGTCGATTGGGTTTTGTACTGAGCTCTTTTTTATTTATTTTTTTTTATTTTGTGTGTGTGTGTGTGTGTGTGTGTGTGTGTGTGTGTGTGTGTGTGTGTGTGTGTGAATTTCCTGATCATCACCCCGCAGAATTTGGACCAATTTAAGATTGACGAGACTATCTCGTGATTTAAGAACTTATTTCAGAAGTCACTGACTTGTTTCAGGACTAACAAACTCTAGGTAAGAACCACCTTCTGTATCAAAATAAACAACACCGATCAAAAGCTTAATTTTGAAATGATCACAACAATATTGCCAGTTAGGAAACGCAAACTTAGAAACACTCAAATTACGCCAATAAAACAATGAGGTGATTTAAGAGTGAATTCGTAAGTACACACTGAAGAGTTATCTTTTGAAAACCTCTCTATATACGCTATCTTGTACAGCTGGCTGAAACAGAACAAGCATTATTATAACAATGGACTAATTTAAGGTGTTCGACCCTCCCTTCAAACCCAAGGTTAAGAACACATTAAAGTACACACTGAAGAGTTATCTTTTGATAAACTCTGCGTCATTTTGCCCAACTGATTGGAGCACGACAAGTTTGAATACAACAATGGACTAAATTAAGATGTTCGACCCTCTCTCCAAACTCAAGGTTAAGAACACATTGTACAGCTTTGTAAACAATACAGCATGGAAGTACTTAAGGAAAGTGCTTACATCCAGGTTTACTTTCTCTACAAACTCCGAAGCTAAAAACACATTGCTCAGAAGATGGACAGAACAGAAAAAAATTAGACAAGGTCCTGCTTACCAGGATAGACATTGTCACGAAAGTCATCTCTTCAAACCCAAGGTTAAGAACACATTAAAGTACACACTGAAGAGTTATCTTTTGATGAAGTCTGCATCATTTCGCACAACTGATTGGAGCAGGACAAGTTTGAATACAACAGTGGACTAAATTAAGATGTTCGACTCTCTCCAAACTCAAGAACACATTGCACCTGACAGCTTTATAAACAATACAGCATGGAAGTACTTAAGGAAAGTGCTCACATCCAGGTTTACTTTCTATACGAACTCCGAAGCTAAAAACATTGCTCAGAAGATGGACAGAACAGAAAAAAATTAGACAAGGTCCTGCGTAGCAGAATAAACATTGTCACGAAAGTGTCTTAAAATAGCGTTCATCTGGATATCTACGTGTAAGGTTTTTCACCCACAAACACAGAGTTAGAAACATATTGCACAGAAAGTAAATAACACAACGAGGTCCTTCTCGTGTAATGACGTATTAGAAGCTTTTATTTTAAGTTCACGGTTAGGTTTTCTTTTCCAATAAACCCAAAGTTAAAACTGAACATATTGCACAGTAGAATGAACGTTCTTATCTCGGATTCTTTCTCTACAAACTTCAGAGTGCTCGCCCCCTCGAGCCTTTACGTTGTAAACACTGAGCGAGGGTAAATCATGGTTAATATTTTTAGTGATTCAAAAGCACATTGCAAATAGACCAAAAGAAAGGTAAAACAAAAAGATAATGCAAAAGACAGAAGTCAAGAACATCAGGACCTTGTGCTGATTTGAGATACCTAATGGTTCTACAGAAAATACCTGTGGATGTTAAAAACTTTTCGAAGTTTCAGTTTTAAAGCCCTGTAGGGCTTAACAATTTTCCATTTGCATTACAGTGTAATCCAACGTGAAACTGCAAAATTTCCCGAAAATGCCTCACATACATGTTCGATTATACTGTCATGCAAATGACAAAATTTTATCCGTAAAAAGGGCTATTTATTAGCGTCAGTGAGGCGATCATGCGATTAGCTATCACACTGCTAGCAGTCTGTTTTTTCCTCGAAAACAGGGAGGGATGTGATTGAAAGGCGAGATGGGATTGCCCTCGTTATCTTGCCTGGGAGACATAATCGATTCGTGTGGACGGTCTGCTAAAATCAACAGCACGTGTGGAAACAGCCGATCACGTGACACTTTCGAGAAACACCTGAAAGATATCCCGATTCCAGTCCCTTAACAAGCCACCCAAAAATGCCAGCCTTACCACCATTATGAAAAGCAAATTAGTGGGAAAATGTCCAGAAAAAAGTTATAAGAAGCCCAAGGTATATTGTGTAGGTTCTCGGTTAGCAAAGTATTTCTTGAATTTTCTGTCTTTTGAACATACTAGTATCCAATTCAGCCAGCTTTGATTTTGTGACTATCTTCGCATAAATATTCCGTTGATTGAAGATAAACTCAAAAAGCTATCTTGATAGAGTGGAGGTTAGGAGATCTGTCTTAAAAGGTCTAAAAAGCAATGACATCTTTGATGTCACATCCGGTTGAGTATGCCATCATACCTAAGGCACAATCTAAGATCACGTGCCCAGAGGCATGATGTCTTTGAAAATATGGCGGGTGTTTCTTGGAAGGTAAGACATTTTGGCGTTTTTCTGTTTTTATTTGCTCTTCTGTGGTTTTTTATTATATTATCATAAGAAAAATTTACTCCTTCGAATCGAAAAGTAACTTGCAGAAGTTAATGCGAGAGGAACGAACGTTATTAGGAGGTGAATTTGAACACATGGCAATAACATTAATAGGTCTACGCTCCCGGGTCTACGCTACTAAATCACTAGGTTGGTCTTCATAAGAAATAGTGTTCAAAAGCAGTTAGCTGTGCATAGTTTTGAACCTATTTTTGAACCCAGTTGGAAGCTAGATTGTCGAGTTTTCATTAATGTTTTCAGCAACAGGGTGACCGGTTTCCACAAGAGGGCAAAACTTCTTGAACTGAACTTCTTTATAAGAAAAACTTTCCTCTAGATGGTCAAACCAGGCCAAACCTTTTTGGGTAGTTGTTGCCATCTGGTGATATAAACAAAGTTTGCCCTGTTCTGTTGTTGTGCCATTCATCTCAAGACTGCAGCCTCTTGTTTCGTATTTGCAGTTTTTCCAGTGCTTACAAGGCTTGAATGCTTTTAAAACATTTCCTTTTTCTTACCAGATAGAAAACAGAGAAGCAACAATAAAGGCTATGTGCTGAGAATTATAGGGAAAGAAATTCACTTTGTAATATTAGAATCCCATATAAGGTGAGTCAAGATTTCAATAAATATTACTTTTGCTACCTGTATTAGGAATAATAACACACAATGCTGGCAAAATGAAGTGAGTAGGAAAGTGGTTGTTTTAATGTTGTTCAGCTATTTCAAGAATCGTTTGTTACAGGTATGTGACAACATAACCTAGCTGTGCCTGGGGCACTGTTGTTGATAAGGGAGAGAGGAACCAATTTCTTTCCACTGTATGTATTAGTACTTCCTTAACCATTTATCTTCGTGCCTAGCCTAATGGCTTAATGGTTTGTGAACTGGACTGCACATCAAGCAGTCTTTGGTTTGTTCTTGGGCAAGAAACTTCACTCTCACAGCACTTCTCACCACCCAGGTGTACAATTATTGGTACTTGAAGAATTCAATGCTGGCAGCTGACCCTGCAACAGAGAGGCATTCCACCTAGGGGATAGGGGGAAAGAAGAAAATTAGTATTTAATACTTTTTACCAGTTACTGCTTAGAAACCCAGCTTAAGAGGCAGTGTTTTTGATCTCTTGGTCTGACATTTCTTTTAAGAGAAAAATTTCCACTTTTTTAAAGAAATTTTGAGAATATTTTTAATTGCATAGAGTGTAAAACTTTAAAGGTTAAGGCTGTCTTAAAGGTTAAAAAAATTTCCTATTTCCTACTAGATACAAAACGGAGAAGCAACAATGAAAGTATGCGCTGAGGCTGAGTAGAAAAAATCACAATGAAACATTGGATTCCATATTAAGTGAGTCACGATTTCTTTGTGTTTGGTGTCATGTACTGAGTATGACAGTGCACAGTGCAGGTGAAAAATTTTAAACAAATGGAGATGTTGTAGCTGTTTCACTGTTCAGCTATTTCAAGAAACTGTTTTGGGGCCATACTACACCTTAGCCCTTCAGGGGAAGGGTGTAGGGGAACCATTGTTGATGGGTATTCCTTTGTCTGAGGAGGGACACAATAATCAAATGTTAAGTACATACTAGACTGCAGATCAAGATGCCTAGGTCTCTGCATTGTGTTCTTGGGCAAGTCACTTTACTCTCACACTACCTCTCTCCACTGAGGTGTACAAACGGGTACTGGGTAAGTTAAATACTGGGTGCAAACCCAGCGACAGACTTGCATTCCATCCCATCCCATCTTTTTCAAACCTTGTAGGGTTGAAATTCTTAAAAATTTGATGATTCTTTTTTTTTTGTTGTGTGGTTCTGTAAAGTAGACAGACTTGCATCCCATCCACAGGGGAGCAGAACTACTTAAAATCACTTAAATGTGACAGAGACTGGGTTAAGCTGTGGTGGTTTAGAGAACTTGGCCTGATGCAGACTTTACCTTGCCTTCCTAGTCCAAACTCCCCATATATAGTAGGGTTAAAACTTTGAAAACCTGATGACTTATTTTAAATTGTGTAGTTTGTAAATCTTACGAGATCAATGCTGTCATAAAGGTTAAAACAGTTCCCATTTCTTACTAGATACAAACCAGAAAGCTGTGAGCTAAGACATTTGTGGCGAAAGATTCATATTGAGGCAATGGATTACATATCAGGTGAGTCTTTGTGTTTCTTTTTGTTTGGGCAGAAAGGTTATCAGTTACTCAATCTTACCTGTGCTAGGAATAATGGCACACAATGCAGGCAAAAAAAATATTAGAACAAAATTAAATAGAGATGTGACTGTTTCACAGTTCAGCTATTGTACTGCTTTTGTGTTTTTGGGCATGACATATTATTCTAACAATGCCTCCTTCCACTCAGATATACAAATGGGTCCTGGGTGAATTTTATACCGGGGATACCCTGCAACAGACTGGCATTCCATTAAAGTTAGGGAGTGGGGGTGGAAAGGTACCTTGATGCTACAGAAACTGGGATAAGGTGTGGTAGATTGGATCACTTGGCCTGATGAAGACTTAACCTTTCCTTCATCATCAAGACTCCCCCTAGTAGGGTTAAAACTTTAGAAATCTGATGGCTTATTATTAATTGTGTTGTTTGTAAAACTTAAGAGATCAAGGAATTCCACAAAGGTTAAAACATTTGCAGTTTCTTGCTAGATACAAAACACAAGCAAGGAAAAGAGCTATGTGCTGAGACTCTAGAGGAGAAAGAATCAAGTTGAGACATTGAATCCCATATAAGGTCAGTCGCAATTATTTTATGTTTGGTATCATGTACTAGGAATAAATTTGCACAATGCAGGCAGAAAATTGAAACAAATAAAGGTGATATTGTGTCACTACTGTTCAGCTATTTCAACAAACCATTGTTATCTGGCTGTATACCTTCGGGGGTAGGGTGTACAAAACTTCCTTAAGACTACAATGTAGGGGTACTGATATTGAGGAGTGTTGTTTTGTGGGAGGAGGGGTGCAGCGCTCTAATGGTTAGTGTACGGGACTGCACATCAAGCAGTCTGGGTTTGTGCCAATAGTTAGGGTCTCTGTGTTGTGTTCTTTCCTAGACAAGGCACTACTCTCACACTACCTCTCTCGAACTAGCTGTACAAACAGTTACTGGGTGAATTTACCACTGGGTGCTAACCCTGTGACAAACTAGCATCCCATCCTGGCAGAATAGATTATACATAGAGGATATTACACGGTGGCGAGAAGATATGAATTTTATGTTCGAGTGGCAAGAACAATATCTCACAAGTGAGCGAAGCGAACGAGTGAGATATTGTTCTTGCCACTCGAACGTAAAATTCATATCTTCGAGCCAACGTGTAATGTTCTTTTTATTATATGGAGAAACCAATTCAACAAAAGCAAAAGGCGGGAATCGTGACTTCATTGAACGATACGACACTCACAAAGGTGACATACGGAAAATAAGCCACTCGGGTCCCGGATGAAGTGGCGTATGGAATCTACGAGTGGTTTAGTTCCCAGTAAAACACTCTTCTCCATATAATAAATCTTAATATCACTTAATGCAAGAGAGACCTGGATATAAGCTGTTGTGGTTTGGATAACTTGGCCTGATGCAGACTTAGCCATAACTTTATTGTCCAAACTTGCCCTTGTAGGGTTGAAATGGAAAAAATCTGGTTAATTTTTATAGTTGTGTGGCTTTTGAAATTAAGCAATGAAGGATGTCATAAAAGTTGAAACATTTCCTGATTCTTATGTAGATACAAAACAGACAGGAAGCTATAAAAGCTGTGCTGAGACTCGATAGGAAAAAGAATCAAATTGAGATGTTGGATCCCTTATTGGGTGAGTCTGATCACTATTTTCTGTTAAAAGGAAGGTTTTCTAATCACTTGATGGTGCGTGTATTAGGAATAATTGAACACAATGCAGGCAAAGAATTTAAGCAAATAGAGATGGTATTGCTAACTGGATACCCTCTCCCTTCAGGGTTAGGTTATACAAACATTCCTTTTAAGAATGCAATACTGTTTTTGATGAATATTCATATTATGAGACGGGGGGCCTAATTGGATCAATGACCAACTGCTTTCTGGCTTGGTGATGAACCTTAAATTTCTCCCGACAGTCTCAAACATAATCGTGAAGAAACATTAAAGGGGATTTAGAGAGTACTTTCAGAAACAAATTGTCTAGATAACTCAAAACCAGTAAGGAGAATTTGTTTCTTGGCTCAGGACTCTGAATAGTAAGGACTAAGCATTGTGAAGAAAGGTTATGAACTGGAGGATATTGTCTTGATATATCACCAAATTCTCACAACAAACCCTGAAAGAAACTTACAGACAGCCTGGAAATGTAGATGTGAAGTTCTTGTTGAAAAGGATTATGTACTTTATCATTTCAAGAGTGCCAAAGTAAAAAATGTGCCTTATTATATTTTGCCATAAAATGTGTATGAAAATACTTCAATTTGAGTGGACAAACATAGGGACCACATAACAATGAGTGCCAAATGACAGTACTGCGTGTGTCCTGAAAGTACACCTGAAATAACTTTCTTGGTACAAAACAAACGTCAATCTCATCGCATGCTAAAACTTAAACATGTTAAATAGTGGGAGAGGAATGCTTCATAACTGCATTCAAGTCAGGGAGTTAGTTATGTATAGATTTGTTTGTTTGTTTCTTGTGTTTGTTTATTAATTTATTTTATTTATTTTATTTATTTATCTACTGCCATCATATTTTCGGATTTCCGCCGTTGTGTGAATTTCCCTCGGGGATTTCAGATACCACTGGGAAACGTTCTTGAAATAGCTGTCAAAGTGAAAGTCGTTTTCAGTCGTAGTTTCATAAAAGTCATCTTTTCAAAACTAGCTGTAGCTGTCGAATTGTCAGATCAAAGGTAAACAAGAGAAAACCATAATAGCCTGTAAATTACTGTAAAATCTCTTGGAATTCACTAATCGTCTTGCACGTACTCTTCGAAAACAGTTTTTGCTTGTTTGCTTAAGTATTGCATTTGAACAACAGTTTGAATTTTAAAGCAACTTGTTCTTGTTATTCCCTTTTGCAAATATGTAGATTAATTTTTTGTTTGTATTTGGTATAAGCGTCCGGCAAATTGCATTACTTTATTTTAATACTGTAAAGATATGAATCTACCCGGAGCTTTTTATTTTCAAAAATTTCACGAGTTACTGAAAGATTGGCGAAACCACACATTCATTCATCCTCAGAAAAAATTTGCAAATACTGCCGTTTTGTCGCCAACATTTTTGCCGTGAGAGTTTTAATGTGCTATTCTGCCGGTGGGCTTTTCGCCTGCAAATGAAGGTTAATTTTAGAGTGCTATATTTTAGCGGGCGCTATTTATTTTGTGTGGCTGCTTGTCTGCGTTTGAAGTTGTTCTTGATATCATATGTAAACTGTGTATTTCTATGATGATGATAAAAGCAAACAATGAGCGCGTTCCCCATGAGAGAATTGACTTGTAAACTTTAGTCGAGTAGACACTGTATATTTTGTTCTGTGGGTTTCAGTATAACCATTGTTAATTGGACGTTATATTTATCTTTCTTTCAGGCTGCCATCTCAAGTGGACATGCAGCGACATTAACATGGAGAAAGAAGCAAAGGAAAGCAAAGAACTTCGTTGAGATGTTTTCTCAGTGGATCACGTTTTTGAAATAAGGTAGATTTTCCAGACAAAGATTATTTCGACTGAGTTTCTTGCGAAAGATTGTTAGGCGGAGTTCGTGTTAGTGATTTCAAAAGTCAAGACCTTTTAATTTAAACATATTTGGAATTACTGTCAAATTGTGTAGTTTCCGCTGCCGAATTGTCTTGTATCTTGCTAGTTTTCGAGGAAGCCGTGAATTGTATTTCAAGTTTGTAGCTTTAAAATTAAGGAAGAATATTAGCATTACCTGGAGTTGTTCTCTAGCCTGGAAGTCTCGTTATTAAACTCGTCGAAACTGCTGTCTAATTGCCTAGTATCTAAATTTTACTGAAATCTCTCTAGTTTTCGAGGACGCATTGAAAAGGTTGCGCTTTTAAAAGGACCAAGAAAAAAATCGAAGACTGGCAAAACTGGCCTTAGAAAAAAACGTCTGCAATTTTAAATGGTGTCTGGTTTCGAGTCAAACTCATACTGAATCTTTTGGCGGAAAAAATCTTGCGCCACGTAGGATTTTTTCCATTAAAAGTCACAGAATATGTTTGATTTCTGGCTAGACTCTGTTCAAATGCGCAGAATTTTTTTCTTCCTCGCAACCCTACATAGTCAAAAAATAGTAAAAGAGATAGCCTACATTTTGACTAGTTACCAGGCCCTTTTAACAGCGCAACTTTTTTATTTTGTTTACTTGTTCAAATTGTTTGTAATGAATTGTAATTGAAGTATTAAAAGCCAATAAAAGTTATATTGAATACGCGTGTGTAATTGACTTCTATTTGCTGTAGTATACTGTATTTTTATTGTCTTTTATTTTTTAACAATGTTAAGGTAAAGTACACAATAAAAACCACCACTTGCTGTTTTCATATCATTTAATTTTATCGTTCTGCAATAATTAATTAATAGAAAATCAGTTAAATTAAATTAACACGAGTGAAGGAAAAAGTTCGCGTTTAAAAACTAAGACTTTTGGCGGGAAAATTTGAAAAATTTGCACAGCGTTTCCCCTTACAACTTTTTTTGAGAAAAGTCTAAAGAGGTTACCCTTCAGAAGTTTTTGATCGCAAAAATTTCTCAAAGGCAACAGTTGACAAAAAATCCCGTCAAATACCATTGCACTACCTCGCACTGAAAAAGCAATTTTGATATTTCCTGATAGGTTTTCCGTCTCGAAATAAAATTTTTCCCAAACAGTCTCCAAATTTCATTTTTCAACAAATTCCGCGATGGTTTTTTTTGTGCGAGGTGATGCAAGAGTTCCTCGAGACAAGAAAAAGATGAAATGGCAAATGGATCAAATAGGCCAGAAAATAGTGACCGTGAAATACCGTTTCAACTAACCGAGTTAAATTTTATATCCAATCGAGTTTGATCTACGACTGTTCGTAGCTTGTCATTTCATATCTTTCTCTTTCAGACTAGAGTAATATGTGGGGTACACTTCACATCAGTTGCACGGGAGCAAGAACACTCGTCAATCAAAATCCAATCATTGTCCCCCGCAAAATTGCCCAATTTTCGATGGTTTATAAACCATTTCAGAAGTTTCGAAACAAGTTAATTTTCTCTTCCGATGCGACCTTTCGCTCCGTTTTTTTCCCGTGCAACAACCAAAGTGTAAACAACACAAAATAATCAATATCTGGTAGCACGAAGATGTTTGTATTCCTAAAATAACGCAAGATTTCTTCGGCCGGCTCAGTATATTTTGTGAACTCGTTAAGTCAAAACAATTTCGAAATAATCCACCATAAAAATTTAAATCTCTTGTTGAAAAATTTTCAAAAATATTTCACTCTGTTTTGAACAAAGCTTATCAAAGAAAGATGCATTTGTACTTCTTTTGGACGTCCAGAAATTTAAACGTTAGAAATGACAAAGGAAATACAAACATGTTTTGCAAAGGCGCCACGAGAACTTTTGTAATAAGGCACGTTTTTAATGCCAATTCATATGCAAATATTATCATCCTTGTTTACAAATTTGTTGCTGGTCTTTCTAGTTTTCAAGTACGATTGTTTCAAAATTGTTGGCAGCCTTTTAAATCTCAAAAAAACGATCAGTGCAATTGCTAATTTTAAATGTTTATGGTGTAGTAGTTGCTTGCGAAAGGTTCTCCTTTTGGAAGTCACTGCTAGACAATTGTTGAAAAACAAAAGATAGCAGAATCGAATTTGATTTGCAAATGTTCAAGCATTTACAGAAACAGGTTTTATATTTTCAGTTGTTCTCCGTGATCCTGAACTCGTTCGTTCTTTAAAGCTGAAAGGAATAATTCTCCTTAACGATCGCCTTACTTGGTCTTAACTGTTGTTCTGAGAATTTGGTAGCAAATCAAGACAGTCTTCTCCTAGTTGATGATTTTGTTTATCACTCGCTATACTTCTCTGCTTTTTCCTTTTTACAACACCTTTTATAAACCAGATATTGATCTTAGAAGCCTAAACTTTCAATATCTAGAGGTTAAACAAACGTTGATCTGTCATTAAGGTGGCACTTTCAGAAATTGAGGGTTGTGTGGTATGTCCAGTAACCTGAAAATGTGTCCAATTTATTTTAAAGTATCTGTGGTACAACATCATGCAAGGAAGGCTTCGATTTACAGCGAAAGATATCTTGGTAATCACATGATTCTGAATGCAGTTTGTAATCTCTGAGAAATTTCCCTTTAGCTTCCGAATTCCTTAAAGTATTCCCAAAACTTTCCCTACCGTTGGGAAGTCTTCGGAAATCTTCGAGTGATCTCCGAAATTCTATCGTCGGGAATCTTCGGAATGCCGTTCAGATAGAAGTCTTCGTCTATATTTGGTTTAGGGTGTTTCAGATTATTGAACATGTTTGCAAATAATTTCGTAATACAATTGTGTGTTCATCTGATTAATTGAGATGACCATCCATACTCTTTCAAGCGTAGTTTTCATTGTTCTGGCATTTTTCTGCTTCATTACATTAAGAGTTGGAGGCTTTATTCGATGAGAATGTTTGAAAATAATTTTAATGATAGCAAGACAATTCAAATTTGTCATAGAATAATTTCGTATGCTACAAAATTTATTTTTTTTCTGTTTCACGATACAGGCATGCGGTCCTATTAATCTCCCTTTACATGAAAAACACTACATACAACTTTGAGGTTTTAGTCGATCGAAGGGAGGAAAGTATTGCGCAATAATTGTAGCAAGACAATTTATTTGTTGCAGAGTGAATTTCGTTGTTGCCAAATATATTTTTTCGTCGTCGTGCAGGCCACTTAAAAATCTCCTTTTGCCTAAAAATAAAACACCCAATGTTACATCACTTTGTCGATTCCGAAATAACACGCACACGATTTGATAAGAAAAGTTTAGATAGTGTTGTCAAATATAGTGCCACCGTAAAAACCCAACGTTGTTTATCCACTTAAAATATTTCCTGAAATTATGTCGACCAAAATGGTGGCTACCAGAATCGAGATCTCAGATAAATTATCAACTCCTCGTGAATTTCAATCTCATCTTTCGTTCGCCGGGTCTTACCAGTGAATTCCTTCTTCGCCGTCAGGCCATTTCCTTTCCTTAAAAAAGAAGACAATGAAGAGAAACATAAGCTTTTTCTCGGGACAAATGTATTTTCAAGATACACTATTACAACCACGGCAAGCAGCGACCAAAGCTCGCATGAACCGACTGCACGTGGTAACGGTTTTCAACTTTCCGGGAGCAACACGCAACGCGAGAAGAAATGGAAATATCAAACAAATTCAGCGCAAGTATCTTACAAACTTTCGCAAAAAAATTATTTGTTAAACCTTTCCCAGAAACGTTTCATCTCAGTGAAAGCAAAACTACGATTATCTGTTATGGACGAAGCTGTGTGCAGCTCGGCAAAGAAAATAGAGAGCGAAGGGTGGAGCTAGACTTAAGGCGGAAGGTAGAATTTGTTCCGTTTGGTGAAGAGCAAAAAGATTAAAATTTACACTCACCATTAATATTTAAATACTTCTATCTCGTCCTGCTTTAACTTCTTCGAAAGAAGATCATGGTCAGATCCGACATCACTAGGAGCACATAAATCCACGTCTTCACACTATGACCAAGTGTTTTGTTTGACGCAAATTCAACAAGTAGTCATGAATATTGATTACAAACTAGAACCAATCGCTCACAAAAACGCCGCGGCATATTTTCAGGACTTGGATTTTAATTTTTATGCAAAACTATTGCATCACTTCAAAAATATCAGTTTCACTCCAGCTCTTTGCATTTTTAGGCTTTATTAAGACAGTAATCGGACATGAAATTAAATACATTTGTAAAGACTGATTCACGCGGCCGTCATTTGTCGTTAAATAAGCCTTTTCTGATAGTCTTATTGGTCGATTTTTGCAGGTTTTTAAATATCCCCGCGCTAAAATCTGATGGTCTACGCCGAATCAAAGCTTATAATTAGGTACAAGCTAGAAAAGAACTACTTTAATCAAAACGTTTTCAAAGTTTGATATTTGTATTACTTAATTACTTTTAAATGTTGTTATTTATTGAAGGGCATTAAAACAAAATCGAGGTATTTCGTTGGAAATCATGGGTTTCCTTGTGGTTCCCACCAGCTTTCCCCTTACTGAAGACATAAAAGCAAATAATGAGTGTCAACCAAAAAAATAGTTTTAACTTGTTTATTTATAAACATTCTGTTTCTTCCCTTACATTGCCAGCTTAAGAAGCATGGATAGGCTTGTTCAAGGTTACTTGTATTTGGTTTGATTTATGATCTTTCTGATCTATGAAGTCCGCTATGAAGAACTGCCATGTGCATTGAGTTTATTTAGCAAGTGCAGCTCCAAGTTTGAAACAAGGTCGCGCCAAAGTCGTGCTTTCCTACCTGTATTCAAATGTCGAGTTTAATTCGCGCTAAATAAGTTCAAACTTAATTGACCGATTGATTCAACACTCTGATCGCGCTACGTTTGGATTGAGCCTGACGTATTTTTACTGTGATATAAAGGGGTCTGAAACGAGCCCCAGATCTATCTGTAGTAGTATGTACATGTATTTTAAAAACTGGATCATTGGATAATGCAGTTCAAGAGTTCATTCATTGGCTTAGCCATCATGGTATATGAGCCAATGCACGCGCATGGCTAAAGATATAACGGGAGCTTACATTCCTCCCAACGGAAAATTTGATTTTCTCTCATACATTAGAGAAATACTACACCTCAGCCTCGTTCTCACTCTTGCGAAGAGGTTTTAATACTGATTCGTCATCGTCTCCGGTTGACTTTAAGTCGTCACGTGACAGGTGTTGCACGATCCCAGTTCCCATTGCGTCACCAAGAACGTTCACGGTTGTTATGAAGCGGTCCCTAAAGAATCAAACAGAGAAAATACAGGTAAATGACGGATACAGCAGTTAAATAAAATGTGTAAAAGAGAATTTTGAGAGCAGACTAATGTTAACACACAAAACTGTTTAGACGAGTTATTTTCCGTTTTGGTTCGACGCAAATAAATAAAAGCACATCTTGACAGTTGTCTACAAAAGCCCATCAACCTGTTACGCAGCTATGGTTTCCTCCGCCCCAAAAGCATAAATCTCTCTTCTTCAGCTGACCTCAATGCAGATTTAAAAAATCATGATTTCTCGGTTGCTAAAAAATGGAGTGGCACTTGTTTCGACATGAGTGCAGAAAGTGTAAATGATGGGTTGTATTACGGATACCGGTTACAACGAAGATTTCCCAGCTTAATACAAAGAGATTCCGAACGTATTCCATACATGGTCGAAGGTAATGATGAGACGAATGAATAGTTATTACTTGCCGAAATACTTAGAACATTTTTGGAAAGCCGAATGTTTAAGTAACCATTTTATAGATTGGGAACTGAGCTTTTGTTTACCAGTTCCTTCACTCCGGTCCCAGACTCGTACCCAGTCGCTATTTACAGGTCAGATTGGGTTATTTCAAAGAGAAAGCGGTCTGGATCGAGTAGAGCACGGAGAGATTTATGGGAAGAGGCGGGAGAAAAATGACACCCCATGCGCCTTAATCCACCTTAGTATCCAATCTGCCCTCCCCAAGACACATAAATAGCGATTGGGCACGAGTCTGGTCAGGTCCCCTCAATGTGGACTGAGATATTTTTTTTCTTTGTTATGACGCGAGCACCCAAGGACTAGGACTAAAACCATTTCGAGTTTTTCTTTTTTTTGTTGTTCAACATTGAAGGTGAAAGAAGGAAGACTGTCCTAGCAGCTGTGGCACTTAGAGCAGTTTTCACTTGGCCGGTCCAACGTGGTTCTCATTTACTTTGGTTTTGCATCATTTCTCCCGCCACTTTGTGAAACCAACAGCAACTGACTCGCTGGCACGCGTTTTTCCACGCTTCGCGTCAGCCAGTATTTGCTTTGTGATTAGACTTTCTAAAAGTCCTTTTCAATAATATGTCCATGCATTATATTAGTTTTGCCGCATGTCCTCTTGCGAATTAGTTGGTCAAACATCTGCCACTCGATACGATCGAAGGCAATGTCGAGCGATGGTTAAGCGAAGATCGACCTGTAGCTAGTCTATTCATGTTTTTACAGAGTGGTTACTTTGGATTTTGGTCTTACGCCCTTTAGGGTGCATGTCTTTGGCATGATCTGGATCAGGATCAGTGATGTAAGATTACTCATCATGGTGCATCAAACGAACCATTGAATCCACTCCGGGTAAAGATTCGTCGGTTCTTTCGCTGAATTATGATCCGACTGATCTTGGCTCACTGATCCTGATCTGGACCATCCCAAACGAACGTATCCTAACAGTGAAACTCATAAATCTACGAGAACCGTAATCGCCACATTGACAATCGAATACTGCTACTTACAGAAGCCATTCAATGGCAAGAATGACACCAAAGTCATGCAACGGAAGATTGACAGCCTGAAGAACAATGATGATCATGATCCCTGCACCAGGGATCCCAGCAGCACCAATAGAGACTGCAATCGCCATTAAGCTGTGAAGATAAGTTGTTCTGCCTTGTTTAGACGGTACGATTTGTGTTTACGACTTACACAAAAAGCATGTAAATGACAATACCCCATTCCAGCATATACGCGCAATTTTGATGCGACAGTTGTTTTCTTTTCTTTTTTTTTCGGTTAAACCTAATATTTAAGGGTGAACCATTAAACTTTTGAGGAGGAGTAGGGAATTTTAAAAAATATATATATTCTACAAGCATACTTGTACCAAAAACAAAATTCATGTACACGACCACTACCAAAAAAATATTTCACTCACGGTCAGGGAGCCGGAAAAAAGCATGCCACATGGAGAAAAAAATATCATATCTAAACACGTCCTGAGAAAAACAATTCCTAGTGCATGAAAGGGTTAGAAAAAAATTTCATCGCTATCTCAAATCACCCACCCCACCGCTTAGATAGAGGATTCCAGTATTCATCACCGCTAGTTCAAGAAGAGTTTTGTTTGTAAATAATTTGAAACTTTCGGTTCTCAAAATTGTACAAGACGAATGCAGTTTGAAAGAACATTCCCGAATATCATGAAAAGTTTTAACAAGTCTCTGTAATTACTGTACCAATTACTCACCAAACAACAACAATCCTTCCAGGACCCAAATCAATGTCATTTAATTGAGCCACGAAAATAGTTACTACCACTCGAGAAACAGCCAAGCCATCCATGTTGAGAGTGGCGCCGAGAGGCAGCATAAAACGACTAATGCGTCCATCGATGCTGTTATTTTCCTCTACGCAGCGAATTGTTGTTGGAAGTGTCGCTGCACTGAAAAGCAAAAGGGAAAAGACCGCCAAAAGCTTCCCAATGATAAAATCACATTTCTGTGGCAAACCACAGAGGCATACTATTTTTGAACAAATCAAAGATGACTGTTACGATTTTAATGCAATCAAAGGTATCCGACAAATTCACCCCGGAGGTGGATTCCCATATAAAATGGACGGGGTACCCGTTATACCTTGTGAAGGGCTACAAAAATGGTTTTCGTATCTCCTTCCCCTCTTACAGCGGGAACTTTTTCGGTACCTTTTAGGGTATTGAGCTGAAAAACAATATGACAGGAAATAATGAATGTGTTGTTTTAGAATTGGTCCCTCTCAGGGGTGAAAAAATTTTTTGAATCCACGCTCACAAAACAAGACTTTGGTACCTCTTAGGGGTTCTTTTCTTAAATTTCCAACAAGCACCCCCCGTCGCTTTTTTATGGGGGTCTCCCCGGGCATTCGACATTCCTTTGGACCAGGATGAAGGTATGTGTTAACGATTCAACATGACCTTAGCAAGAGCCCTATGCTCGAACCATTTGATCCGGAGTCCAGCGAGCTAAACATTCGGATTTGACCACTCCTAGCACGTTTGAACTACGTCTCACACATCAGTTAGGAACAATTTGGCGGTGAAATGAGGTGGAAATCATTGCAAACGCTCCACCTTCCTTGAAAACCTTCATGCATGGGTCCTAACGGGGAAGTTATTTCAGTGTCATACCTGGAAGCGATTCCAAATGCAGTCATCAAGGCGTCTCTCAGACCTTTCATAAACGAATAAGGATTCTTTCGAGTGACAACAAAGAACACAAGTGGCAACGTGATGAGAGAATGGATGAACAAACCACATATGACAGTCAACATGTGAAAAACTAGCTTTTCCAGGGTACCTAAGATGTCATCCATACCAGCTATGCGAGATGCCACCAGACTGCACACTCCTAATGGAGCCAACCTACAACCATAAAAATCACTATTATGGTTTACCATAAGCACAGTGAGATGTTATTTAAGGCAGTGTCCACACTGCGGCGGAGATGTTTGAAAACAGAGCTATATTTCCCTGACCGTGTTTTCCTCAAACAACTGAATCGCTCGCTCCAGTTTCTCCACTCCTAATAATAATATATAATAATGTAATGTATATTTTCTCCGCAGTTCAAATATACTATCTTTCATATATTCACTAATAATGTAATGTGTTCACACTTAAGATGACTGAATGTAAATGTAAACCAGTTTAAATATGACAAATTGTACATTCCGTATTTTGGTAGTTTTAAACCGTGTATAAATGAAGTCTCATTCATGAATAAAAGAAACAAATAAAATATAAATACTTAAGGCAGGGAGGTTTGCGTAGTTTTTCTGTGCTGAAAGAGGGGATTCAAATCCCCATTAGGGGTGCATTTCACCTGAATGATATATTTTCAAACGTTTTATCCTTCTATGTTTCATGAGTTCTTAAGATCACTTATTTAGTGAAGTTAATCATTAGTGAGCTATATCTTTCCACTTACCACATCACAAAATGAACGATAACCATAACTGCCTCATTCAAGGCGGAAAAGAACTGAATTAGCGGTCTTCCCTTCTCGCGAAGCCTCGCTAACACAATACCAAGCACGATGGAAAACAAACTCAAGCCAATGATGTTCATCCCTCCAGTTGACATCATCCCCGCTGGCACGGTGTCTGAGCCCGTGTGGATCTCCTTTCTAATGGTGGTGATGTTGACGGTACCATTAAAACGGACAGCGGTAATTTCCTCGTCTGGTCCAAGGTGGATGTTATTGCTCTTTACATTGTAAATCTGGAAACTTGCAGGCACTGTGATGTATTTTGTCCTTTTCTATTTACACCAAAGGAAAGTTCAACTTATATTTAACTATTGTAGAGCATTAACTATAATTAAGTTTGGCGGTTTTTTCCGTCCTCGATAAATAGCTTCCCTGCAAAAATCCACATGGTTTCGTTTTCCTCCATAACAAATTTCAAAATTTCAAACGTGGCATGTTCCAGTAACTATGAGGTATTTAATCAGGGGACAGACCATCTCCTACCTTCCCCCCCCCCCCCCCACCCAGTTTCATTTCCCCAGGCCCCTCTCAATCCGCCAGTGGCGGTTGAAAAGTGTCAACTATTGTAAATGGCTTATATTTGACCGTGCACGTGAATTACGAGCTACTGACCTGACTGACGGCTGCTTCAACAAGGTTACTGGGGAAACAGTTCCTACAAATTATTCAAAATCAGACATTCCAGCGTCGAATAAACTAAGTGCATGCGCGCCAGCAGGATATCTACTTGGATTCGTGCAAACTACACTATCGATCTTTTCGTCATGCAAAGCCCCCTTTATAGAACAAGTAAAATTATTCTCGCATTTTGATTGGTTCTTAGTTCTGATCTATTGGAGGACAGACGTATAGATGACGTCATTAAAATTTATTTTATTATTTAAGTGCTATTAAAAAAACTACATGGATTTCCTTTTGCCATGTGCCTGTGACACACATCAGTGACACACGCGCCTAACGGTTCGAGTGCCACTTGCTCGTTCTATTTTTGTAGTCTATTTTTTTAATAAAAACGTTTGTAATTAGATCTTTGATAGACTGGCCAGCCTAGACTAGCAAAAGCTATCCGCGGGCCAGTCATAACTGTAAAAATGTGTATTGAACGGAAATAAAGATTGTTGTTGCCGTTCTAACCGCATTTTGACGTCGTCTGTGTTCTATTTAACAATTAGATTATGAATTCGAGATTTCTATCCCGTGATAGTTGACATGGACGCCGCCCGAGTCAACTATCAGGTAATGAATGGCCAAATCCAGGATCCTATCGTAGACATGGCGCAGTCTTTCAACAACAGGCTTTTGCCCTCGAGCAATATAATTATAGCACGCATTTTAACTTGGAGGACTGAAGGAATGCATCAAGGAAAAATCATAGAAAATTCGTATTTACCTTATCATATCGAGTAATGAGTCTAAGTTTCGGTATTTCACACCTACAACATCTTTTCTTGCGCCATGATCGTCGCTTAAACCGGGACGTATCGTCATGACAAGAGTCAAACCCAAAATGGCGGCTAAAGCCAGTGTTCCCAAGTAATAAAGCAGGGCTCGTCGTCCAATTCGTCCCGCGACATCAGGATTCAAGGTCGATACGGCAGTTATCAGACTGGCGACGATAAGAGGCAGGACAATCATCTTTAACATGTTCATGAATAGTTCTCCTGGAACCCGGGGGGGGGGGGGACTCCGATATGAAATGGACGGGGATGCTCGTCGTCTCGCTTAGGGGTGTAAATTTCGGATTTTGGTCTCGCTTAGGGTGTTCTGGGCAAAATTTTATTATTTTTAGCCGTCAAGGTCTCGTTTAGGGTTGCAGCTTTTTCCCTTCATATATGTAATACAATGTATGGTGTATATATTGTTCAAGGATATTCTGCAGTTACAGTTCTTTTTAACAATTTTTACATTTTAAAGTTTGCTGTTCCACCAAATGATCGAATATGATGCGCTGAAGACTTATGACAACACTTTTATAAACTACTTGTAGGCAAAAGTATTCGATGATAAGGTCTTTGCCATCATTAAAAGTCATTGTACTTTTTATTTGTCTGTATTATAAACTGGTCTCTTTTAGGGGTCTGTATAAGCTTCGGCCACGCCCAGATTGGTCTCTTTTAGGGGTTAAATTCAAAATTTCCGACGAGCATCCCCGTCCATTTTATATGGGAGTCCCCCCCCCCCCCCGGGTCCTGGAAAGGCGATAAGCATTATAACAGTGGCTTTCTTCTCGGGGTCGATGATGCGATTCACAGGATCATTGATTATTGCTCCAATCGCAAAACCGATGATTGCTCCAACCACCAGCAAAACGAGCAGAAGATTTCCTTTCATCATCAGACAGAAGGTCTTACAACATCGTCCACAACTACTTCGACGCGGCCTGCAAGCCATTTTGCCTGAGCAAAAGATGTTGTGTTGTTGTAACTAAAGACAATTCAAGTTGACCCCAAGCAAACCACTTTTGTGATCGCATCATTACGCATAGTTTACATAATGGGTAATTTCCAATGGAAACATTCTCTACCAAGTATACATGCAGGCACGTATGTCCCCCCCCCCCCCCCCAGATTCGTTAAAACAATTCCGATGTTCGAAACGGTTCCGAATTGCCGAAATTGAATCCTTTTATCTATTATTTAAGAAACCAAATTTATCCCCAAAATGATTAATGTTAATTTGCCACTCAAGATTGCTGATGACAAAGAGCTTAAGGTGAAAATCAATTATCAGAAACCTAATTGCTGGCGGTCAGTGCCGGGGGGTCTCCTATATAAAAAGCTCGGGGCTGCTCGTTCTGGGGTGGAAATCAGTGTGCGCTTTGGAAAGTCAGTTTTCCTTGTCATTGATCATTTCACTACATCCCATAGATCCTTTTTAATTGTATACGAAACAATGCCTCTTGTCTCGCTTTTCAATGACCACTGCATTACAACCGTGAACGTTCTTGGCGACGCAATTAGAACTGGGATCGTGGAGCACCTGTCACGTGACGACTTAAAATCTAAAACTGAAGAAAATAACCCAATAGTGTCAAAGAAACTCCAAAAGAGCGATAATCAGGTTGAATTATCGTATTTTTCTAATCTGTGACCACAAATAGATGCATTTCTTTTGTGTGTGAAAGAGAGTGTAACTCTCCTTTCTTAGTTAAGTTAAGCCTCATCTACACGAACAATTTTTATGTGGCAATTCTTATGTGCCCTTGCAGATGAGGACAATTGGCCAATTTTTAGGTAACAAATATATTTGCTGTAAAGCTAACGTGTTAGCTTTTGTGACAAATAAAAATTGTCACATACGAAAAATTGCTCGTGTAGACGCCTTGTCACGTAAAATGTGGCAAATATGTTCGTTAGCGCCATGTTTTTAAGGGGCGACTAGGCAGCCTCGGCTTGTTTCTGTGTATCTCTGCTGTCCAAAGTCATTACAGGCGCACCAAACTTTGAAATTTGCTGTGCCATCTACACGATCAAAAATGTTTTTCGCATAAAAATTGCTCGTGTAGACGAGGCTTCAAGGAGATACTGTTACCTTAGGCGTTTAGAGCTTCAATGTGAAATTTTACAACGCTCCGCGGTTGATTACCTGCTATTCAATTTCAATTTCAAAAAGTTGCCAAGGGTGAAGGATCTTTCAACTTAGTAATGAATTCAGATCTGGCTGTTTTCTTTGTAGGTCATAGATAGAGTCTTTCAACAGCACTTTTACAACAATTTCTTATATTTTGTATGTTATGACTCCAATTAGTGTGTGTGCTAAAGTATTGACACTATAATAAAGTTACTTTATTTCACTGGATTTTAAATTCTTCATTTTGCTATATATTTTATGATAACTTCTGACGCCAGCTCCGTCTAAAACTTTCACAATTCATTCATAAAGGACGTCAGTTTTTCGTTGGCTGAGCTCTGTTTTGCTGGGTAATGGTTTAGAAGACAACCCAACTTAGAGATGCATGTATGCTTGCCTCATATCAGAAAAAAATGTTGTCCTCAACAAAGGTGAGTGAAAAGGCGCGAAAACAGTAGAAACAGGAAGAGGAGAGAATGGAAAAATGATCTTCGCTCGTCGAGACCGTCAATGGAAGAGGAATGAATTCAAGCTCACCTAAATTAAGACAAGTCTGAACAAATAGCTTTGTCAGCCGAGTTAGATCCGAGATCAGCAAAATTGAGCGATAGTTGAGAAATGGGCTAGGGTTTCAACGTTCAGAGCGTTTTCATCCACGTGGCCAGCAGCCATGCAGATTTACTTGAACAAACGGAAGTGTTCATATGAGAAAAGGATTTGTTTGGGAGACGCAAATGTGTGTCAAGTTGCAAAAGTGATACAGGCCAGGAGGGGTACATCCCTGCTTTGATCATTACAACGTGGTAAATCAGGATCTTCATTTAACCCCCACCCGGGTGGGGGGGGGGTACTCTTACCCTTTTGTATACCATTCTGACAGAAAAGGTACCCCTCTCGTTTACTACTCTTCCCAGTAGACCGAGACATTCACGAGAGGAAAGCTTATCGTGTCGAATGCGTCTAAAAAAAACCGCTCCGAATTTGTCCTGGTCATATTTTATCTTCAGCTGGTAAACAGCGGCCATGCTGACAGTTCTATGGGAGCCAAAAAGCGCGGTAAGCTTTCCTCTTAAAGATAAACACGCTGTGAATGAACATCACGTAATACGAAGCCATGACGCCACACAGAAACGTTTTAACGTGGTACATTTCAAAGTACCACGTGATTGGTTTGAAACAAACTCGCGGCATCAAAAACGTTACTCTGAAGGCGGCAAAAATATTCGTGGATTGTTGCGGTCTACTGGTAAGGGCAGTACCCGTTGTCGCAGAAAGGTACCCTTTCACATACCTACCTAAGAACACTGCACCCTTTTCTAAATCCTCGGAATGAGGTTAATGGACAATATTACTGGATAACATCAAGAATTAAATGATACTGCCATAAGGTGCGGCTGTTCGAGATGTTCAATTTAAGGCCCTTCTAAATAACCAAATGAAAGCTTCCCCTACCCTTGCAGATACCTCAACTTGTGAAATCCCTGCCCTTTTATATACCTGAAGCCTGAAAAAGGTACCCATTTCAGGCGAAGTCTCCCCGTATAGGCCATTATTGGGAGTAACCCCAGCCCGAGACTTGAAAAAAGTTACTAGCCTGGGCTACTCAATCCAACGCGGTAGACCAGTAGGGGGGGATAAATATAGTTTCTCTCCTAAGCATTGCTGGTCTTGTCTAGACAAACAAAACCTTCCTCCTGTGATCCGTGCCCTACCATTAGTTGGAAGGTTTCACGGTTTCAGAAAAGCAGTTCCGTATCACTTTAATAATGATTAGCTACTACATTCTCAAAGCTCGCTCACTAGAATTAGTATTGGTATATTGAGGAGAAAATAGATGCTGATCAAGGGTGAAATCTCAAAAACATTACGAAGCCTCCGATGCAGGCCTGTGCTAGAGGGTCAGGCACCTTTCCCAACAAGACGGCGTGACGAGTGAAAATGAACGCACGTGTGGCAAACAGAAAGTTCAGGAAGAGAGAGTGAGATGGTATTTTATGATGACATAACACAAAAATTAAAATAGTTTTACTAAAAGCTGCTTTACAATATTTTTGACGTGATGAAACTGTTTATAAATGCTACATTTAAAAATTATTAACAACCTAACACCCAACTTATTAAGGGCACTGGTGACGCACCTGTTCAGGAACCTTGGCCCGCTACTTTAATTTCCGAGCATTGAAACCGCCTGCTCTCGAGCAAATCGGCCTCCACTTGATTTTCATTGGCCGGTATCATAAACTCAAACTCACCTCCAGGGCCTCTTTGGCACTCACGAGAAGATCTGCAGCCGAGAGGACCCTGGGTACGAGTTTAATCCCACGGCTATCCTTGCGACATCGAAAGGTTTCTTTTTCACGGTCTCAAGTCATCATTTAACGTTTCCTTTCAGAAACGATTAAAATAGTCAGCACCAGGCTCCTGACGGTGACCAGTACGGCCCGTACAATACATACATACCGGAATAATAACAGTTCCATCATACAAAAGCGTTTATACCTATCTACATGTAGATACTGTGTTATATTTGAAAACTGAAACAAATGCGACTTTGACATAACAAGCAGGATTTAACATCACCTCCATTTAAAATTGTTACAAGGTACAGCAGAGATTGAGCTATAGAATACTCGTCCCTAATATGGCACAGATGGTTTGCAAAGCCGTTACCCTATCAGCCGCCATTGGCGATTCAGGCTGAGAGATTTCTAACCCCATTGGAATGAAGTGAATTTGTGTGGGTCCCTTGATGTACAAAGTTGCAAGCACAGGGGCTATTGAATACCTAGTCTATAACCCTACTTTGAACAGCTTATTAGTGCTATAAAAGTACGCTTGTCGAGTTACAAAGTTACCACACCTCAATGGCTGATGATTCAAGCTAAGAGATACGAACCCTGTTTTGGTCATTACATCAGTGTGGCAAATCAGGATCTTCAATTAAACAAAATTAAGAGGGTAATTGTTATCGATCGAGCTAAGACACTGCTGACCCTTCCATAGCATTGACATTGTAAATCACGGCAGCGTATTGAAATTAACGATTATTAATGGCTTTTAATTCAAAATAACAGATTTCTACCCTACAAATGCTAACTTTGTGAACAGTTCTAAAGATATCGAGTTGAACATTTCACGCCAACAACAAACACCAACATATCCAACGAATACTACTGTCATTAAACGAGTCACTAATTCACCCGGATAACCCATTGCTTTGCAAGAAAAGAAATATTACTCCATTATTTGAAACCTAGTATCTGATATTTCACTTGAAATAGCACTCTAACCCAAGACTTGGTCCTAAAAACTTTCTACATATGCTTTGACTTTAACGTACTAAGAATACAAGTGAAAACCAAAAAGCGGGGCACAACGCCAGTTAAACCAGTCTTGTTTTCTTCATGGTTGAAAAAGGTAGCACGTTTAAGTGATTTGCTTTGATTGGCTAGTTAGTTAATGCACGAAATTTCTGAACCAATTGCAGGCCTCCTCTAACGACGATCCGAAGTAACCAAAAGAAAACATTTCAGACAGACAGCAGAAAACCCCTCTAACGACTGATCTAGATGAAAATTGTGCGCAAATGGTTCTCTTTTAGTGTAACGGACTTCACAACTCACGATATTGACCGGTCTGTCTCACAACAGTTATTCACCTTCGTCGTCAGCAGTCCGCAAATACTCACTTTCCCCCTTACCTGCGCCGCTAATATTAATAACAAAACATACAAAAAATATCTTACAGCTAGCTATACATTACCAATGATTATTCTAACTACAATCTACAACAATGCAACATCGACAATGCAACCTCACTCATCAGGATGTAGCGGGGAAAATCACGGACATTTTCTGCTGCTCACTTTTCAAGATTATTGGTTATTGCAAAAACGACCGCATTTTTTGATGGTCTACTCTTTGACAGATTTTAGCACTAAGTGAGTATGTTCAAAAGTTGTAGAGGTAATCAAATGCCCCATTCACACCAACTAAACTAGTCAAACAAAACCAGGTTCAGTTTTTTCAAATTTGTCACGCTTTGCAGTCATTTTGAGAAGACAAATTTCAAACCATCTGGTAAAATATTTGAGTCAAGCAGGTTTTTACCTTGTTAAGTTGTGGGGTGTTGCACAGTATAAGCAACTAAATTTTAACCTTGTTTAGTTAAACCTTTCTTAGACAAGTTTACCATGTTGGTGTGAAAGGGGTTTAAGTTTGTAACAGCAATGACTCTAAATTTTGCGGTAAGTCGTTTTGCCGTGGGTTCCACTTTACTTTCAAGCTATTTCTAGGGTCATTATTAAGTCGAGCTTGTTGTTAATAAAAGACGATACTTCGCCCCAGTTAATTAAAAAAAATCGCTGTATCGGTGTTGCTATCCTCAGGATACTACTGCAAAAAAGTAACTTAGCTACTAAAAAAAACAAGTGTTGTGTCACAAACAAATTTTGCGTGACTTTAGGATAGATTACAAAGCGGAAGTCACGACAACCTGATCGGGCTCATCTCCTTTCTCCAGCTTACTAAGTGGAGCCCTATCATCCATTATACCATTACAATCATACTTCCGCAGATCATCACGTGACAGATGCTCCACTACACCAGCCCCGATGGAGTCGCCCAGCACATTGACAGTGGTTCGGAAGCGATCCCTGTGGATAGAGAATAGTTCGAATTAATCCTTCTTAACAAAAGGAAAGACCTTTCAACAAATTACATGTAAGTCTCAAAAACATTGCACGAAAGGTCAACTAAACCCAAACAAATAAAGCATAAGAACTATTGTCACTCACAGAAACCAGTCAACAGCCATGATGAGCCCAATGTCATCCAGCGGTAGGCCAACGGCTTGCAGCACAATGATAGTAGTAATTGAGCCTGCGGATGGAATTCCAGCGGCGCCAATTGCGATCGCAGTTGCTGTAAGACTGGATCAGAAAAAAAAAATTATATAATGTACATGTACATGTAGTATGTAACGTAGCTTTTACACAGCTACAGCTACTACATGTAAGCTCTAAAGTACAACAACACGCGTGTGGCACGCGTGTGGCACGCGTGTAGCGCACATGTGGACCAGTTTCATTATTTTGGCCGAAAAATGGCAGCTACTGTTAAGTTACCTATGAGTTTTGCAAGCAATGAAAGTGGTGCACACAAGTTCTTGAAATGCAGGTAACCCAGATAAATACATGATGGACAATAAAGAAAAAAGCATTAACTACTTCTCAAATAAAAACGAATAACTGGGCCTGCCTTGTCACTGACTGGAAGCTTGCCATACTTTTCAGAGATTAAACATGGTGTTTTGGCCTCGCTTGGAGTGTCTCATTTAATTCTCGTCAGCACTTAGCTCATAAAATGTGGTACACGAGTGGTATGTACTCTATTGGGGGTAGATTTAAAAAGTAAGCTGCAACTTTTAAGGGAAGAAAGTGAAAGAAGTAAAATTGCCACTCAAGAATTTTTTGGGGGGGAAGTGGCTCTCTGTTTGGCAGTTCTACTTAAAACTTGGGGGAGGGAGGTAACCTTGAAACACGTAGGAAAAAAGAAAACAGAAACACAGATAATGTAACCTTTAAGGGGTCTTCCAAAACAAGAATCTCTATCATTTTTAATTGGGAGTTTTACTCCACGGAAAATTGAAGTACTTCAAAGAAAACTTGCAGATGGCTGCAGATCCTTAGTACCTATAGTTAAGTTCGTAATGAAACAATGGAGCTACATGTAAATAATATACTGCATCTGGCATTGGACCCAGAAAAACCAGCCACATGACTATAACTTTCTTTCATTTACTTGACAATGCACTCACCAAATGGCAATAACTTTTCCAGCTGACAAGTCATATTCATTGAGCTGAGCAATGAAGATAGCAGCAATCGCTTCATACAGAGCTGCACCATCCATGTTCACTGTAGCACCCAGCGGCAGAACAAACTTGCCTATGCGTGGGTCTACATGGTTGTTCTCTTCAAGGCAGCGTATGGTGGTTGGCAGAGTTGCTGCACTACAAGTAAAATAAACAGCAAAAGTGATGTACAGCATCATCATCAACATTTATTTGTCATGATAACAAGTATGTTATTCAGTGTACCCTGTGAGACAGAGGCTCCCTTCTCTTTCTGCTTGGTGAGAGACAAAAGGGAACTTCTACTCGCAACTGTTCAATTTCCTTTAGTGTAGCAGAAGGTAAAGGTAGAGTCTGCATACAAGCCGACCCATAAGGCCGGAGCTTATCCTGGTTTCTGAAGCAACTAGGAATATTTCTACCCCCGCCCCACCCTGGATGGGACACTAGTCCATCGTAGGGTTACTCCCAACATTAAATTTGCGGTAGCCATTTGTACACCTGGTTAGAGAGAGGCACTGTGAGAGTTAAGTGTCTTGCCAAAGAACACAACATAATGTCACCTGCCAGGGCTTGAACTGGGACCACTCAATCCAGAGTCATGCGATGGTGCAGCAGAAAGAGAAGGGATTTCTGTCTCACAGGGTAATTTAAGTGTTACTTTGGAGGGAAAAGAACCATATCCACACTCTAGTCTGGTTAAAATCCTAACATTTGCAACAAAAGCACATCCCCTTACCGGTTGAAGCCTTTTACTTACCTAGAACTGATGCCAAAAGCTGTCACGAAGGCATCTCTCATTTGATACATGAAAGTAAAAGGATTGCTTCTCCGCACCACAAGGAAAATTAGCGGGAGAATGATGAATGCATGGATTACCAAGCCAACCATCACCGTCACAATGAATAATGCCAGCCTGCTGAGTTCATCTCCAATATCTACCATGCTTGCAACACGCTGTGCAATCAGACTACAGATACCTACTGGTGCATACCTGCAAATGACAACAGAGAAAAAGTTGAGGCATACAATCATGTAATCAGCACAAGAGCATAAACATTTTATATGTACATGTACTTTGCTTTCCTGCTACATGTAAATGAAAATGTATCTACATGTAAGAGTTCTTCTAAGCACTCACATGCATTCAAAAACTTGACATCGTGGCTACAAACCACAAGCTCGCATGTCTCATACCAGTAAGTGTTAAATAATAGTATACACCAAATGCAAATATGGCAGACCACTCGGTCGGCGCCCGGGACGAGTCAAATGAAAGCAAGGCTAGTCAGGCTTGATGTTCTGCTTTGACAATGTTTTCCCAGAAGAGTCCTGCTTCATCATCAATCTGGTCTGTTTTATTTAGCTGTGGCTACGAGCTGCTGTGTTTCTGAACGCCACGGGAAGGGATATCAATTTTCCACCATTCGCCTCTTAAGCTTAGGGAAAATAGTGGATCAATGCAATTCATTGAGATGAAGGAAAGGAGTTCACGATCACCGCAGGAACTAAAGTTTGTTCACTACATTTCATATTAGAAGATCTTTGAAAAATCGTATAAATGACAAGCTTATGTGGTGTCTGGTGGTGTTCCAACACGATTTACATGGCCAGTACCTTCCCCAAAGTTAAGAAAAGCTCCTCTTGAAAAACATCCTCTGTCTCAAAGGAAGAAGTTGACTTCGCGTCCACTCGCACGGAATCGGACGAAACAAATACTACAGTGTAATAAACAAGCGAATGAACTTCAATTGTCCCCATCGTTGTATCCAGTGAATGCTTTGAGCCAAATGAGACCGACTTGAAGCTAAATGCGGTCACTTACATATTTTCTTCCAGCCTGAATGAACAAACGTTAACAGTTCCTTCAGCGATCGTGAACTACAGTACTTTCCTTCGTCTGTTTTCCCTGAGAGGCGACCGCGGAAATGAAGAAGAAAAAAACACTTTTTCTACTGCGGAAGATTTCAACTTATAGGGAGGGCAAAACAAAAACAGACCAGATCAACAACGAAGCAAGACTTTTCTGTCAAAACAAAACATCAAAGCCTGACTAGTCTCACTTGCATGCGACTTGTCCTGGGCGCCAACCGAGCGGTCTGCCATATTTGCATTCTGTGTATAAAGTGATAACGAATTAAATGCACCCTTGTACTTGCTAATAAATATCTATCCAAAATTAGTGTATGCAAAGATTATTTGTGATAATGATTATTTAATGAATAAAACCTTCAATTTTCATTTGAAGAATTTTCCTTACCAAACGTCTGTTTAGCAAAAGTTTAGCACAACAAAATCTCAAGATTGCAATATTATATGTACCACCCCCTCTACCTCAAAAATAAATTTACTTTCCATCTTCATGCAGGAGAGGAGAGGGTTCAGTTTTTCAATAACCAGCTTGAGTATAAAGTATTTCTCTAATGTTACACATGCACAGTTAAGTACAATAAATTGGTAATGGAATTGAAGAAATACATGTATCATTTTATCATGCAATGTAAATTCTGAGTAGAGCAATAAATAAAAGAGAAATAGTGATGTAACCTACCACATGATCAGTGTCACCAGGATCATAACAGCATCATTGAGCGCAGAAAAGAAAGCCTTGAGGGGTTTGGCTTTGGCACCCATTTTCCCCAACACTATACCAAACACAATTGAGAACACAGCCAAGCCAAGGATGTTCATACCCCCCGTGGGGTTGGTTGCGACCCCTGCGAATATCGTATTAGAGCTGGGGTATATCTTTCTGGATATGGTGGTGATGTTGAGCGTGCCATTTATCGTGATCATTCGAATGATCTTCTCATTGTCTTCAAGTTTAAGATTGGTTTCAGTCACATTATACACTTCATATTTCCCAGGATCTGAAGTGTAAAAGGTTTTTTTCTGCAGTAAAAAGAAAAAGTAGATAATACAATTAGCTGGCTCACTCCTGAGGAGGAGTCACGCGGACTCACTCCTGAGAAAACTACATGCAAGTACATGTACTGCTACAATACAATATTAATAAATGGAAAGGAAGCTAGATATTACACACTCATGTTTACCAGAAAAATAAATTATGCAACAATTATCCTACTCAATTTTGTAGAGTGTCTGATTTTGGTCGCTCAGCCAAAAACATTTTGCCAATATTAAACATTGCAGGATAACTGTTGGATAATTCTTATTTAGCACCCACCTTTAAATGCTTCTAATTGTACATGTAGTTGATCCAGTACATGTATTTATACCTTTTTATGGTATTTATTTAATGTTTAGCATGAGTGTTACAACACTTTAACTTGTTTAACATTTTAATATTTAACATGACTGTTATGACAGCTGAACATGTTAAACATTTTCAGAAACTTCAATGCAATTACACAATGCAAAGATAACTACTTGTAAATATCAAACATTTTTACTGCACATAACATTTTTTTTTTTCAAAAAGTCCAATCAGCACAATTTACAATAAATTATTTTCCTGTAACTAAACTTATTTCTTCAAACAAATTTGATATTTGCACTGTACTTCTCAACCAATGTCCCACCAAACAGTATAAACACCTTTCCCTATCCCTTTCTCTTCTATTACCTTTCTGGCTTTTCGAGCACGACTTTTCAGCCAAAGTAACCATTTAAAGTTTCATACACGGTAATAAATCTGTGACTCTATCTAGACATTTACATGTCTATTAGCTAACAATAATTCGTTTGATCTGATGTTATTATTAACATCTATTTCTCGTGAATACCCATAGTATTCAGTAGCATGATTGTAAAAAGTTGACGAGACAATTTCTTGTAATACCCAGATTAAGCTCACCCAAGGATGCTATTTTTTCAAGCACAATATTTTGATAATCAATTATTTTCCTCCAAAAATTGTCCAACAGAACAAGAAAAAATATCAAATTAAGTGGTACCCTGAAGAACAGAGCCATTAGTCATGTTAGCATGCAAGTTAATATGTTAATATAAAAACAAAAAACCTTATTATACCTGCCAACTTGCGTTACGAATGTCACACGCCAGTGGATCAAAAATGTACTTTAGATCACATGCATACAGAGCAATTTCACGCACGACTCACAATTCTGGACTACTTGTTCAGTAAACATTAATGTGAAAAATTCAATTCCATTTTTAATCAATTTGAAAATAGTCCACCAAAAGGCCCTAAATGTCATGTTTGAGTCCCACATAACATGCTCATGATGTCTCACCTTTGTCCACTCACCAAGATATAAGCAATCTCAGAAAAATAGAACCGAATAATGGCACCAAGATATAGCTCTTTAAACCGCTAACCTTCAAAAATTCAATGGAACATCTTCAGGAATCTTTGGTGATGTTCAGAAGTTGTTTTTTGGCGAAATTTAGACATTGTGGACTCGAAAATCAAACACATTTGACTTAAGAAAAGTTGGCAGGTATAAGTAATGTTAGACACAAAAACATGAGAATCATTCAGCCCTTCAGCATAGAAATGATTTCTGTTGACCCAGAACAGTAAATGGCTGTCTTGGCACTTAATGTAAGCCTTTTTAATTAAGGCTTGCATTCTGATACCACAGGCATTTTGGTCCCTGGAGGAAAAATTAAAAGTAAGTTCCAATCAAACAGTGACGACAATTTACTGAACATCAACTACCAAGACCCAAAAACACATTCCCAATATTAAAAAAATAAATGAATAAATTACATGAAAACATCAAAATCAAAAATCTAGATTGCAATGTACATGTATTGGAACATGTAGTCCAAACTTATACTACACCGATGCCAGTGTACATGTACCTGTCTACATGTAATAATGATTGCAGTATTCCAGTGTGACTGAACAAGGAGGAGCCTTGACTTGAATGAGGCAAAGTTGCAGTGGGGTGGGGATGCATACATGTATAAATTAATCAATGAAAATAAAAATCTTTGAAAAGGAATGAAAGACAAGCTTCTCCTACAAATGTCATGTACTGTAGACACAGTACAAGGCACTGAGCATTCATAACCTTCCAGCCTAAAAAATATTTCATGATGTAGTTTTCACGTAGTTTTCAGCTGAATTTAATTTGACTGTTTCCAGCTAGGAGACTTGATGAAAAGGTACCAGTATTGCAAGAAAATTAAAGTAATAAATCTTTTACATGACTCCTTAGGTGCATTTTGTCTCTTGAAAAATCTGGAGTAGTTCGCATTTTTGGCATGACACAAAACCCTTGAAAGAAATGCGTTTTTTTTTTGTTTTTTTTTTAATTTTATTTTACATTTAGTTTTAGCCAATTTACATATAAAACAGAAAATTGCATCATGACCCAGTTTATGTTTAGATTATTACAACCTTCTTCCTGGTTTTACATGTCCTTTGTATGTCCCCACAGTAAATATGTTTAAAGTTGTAACCTGTTCGTTTCATCTATTGTCAAGAAGTTCTTTCCAAAAATACATTCCCACACTGAAACATTGCCCTCTTCAGTCAGGCTCATCTTTGATACTGCCAAATCAAAATCTGCTTTTTCTCAAATTTCTACACGAAAAATAAACTTAACATAAGTAAATGGTACTTCTTAATTTTTCGTGAATTAAAAGAAGTTGGAGGTAAAAGGAAACTCTGTAACAATCCACCACACACCTGGTGATCTTAAACACAAACCATTGTCACCATTCAACAAAATAATTTTCAGAGTTTTGACCAGGGCTGTGCTCTAGGAAGCACCCGGGCACCACAAGCAACTAACTTTTGCCTTTGGGTGACTGGAAAAACTTACATTCTTGAATCGTGTACTGAGCCTATAATAAGTGCTGGGCATGCAGGATTTCGTGGTTAGGAACCTCTGGGCTCCTCTTAATTTTTCTTAGACCACAGCCTTGTTGATACTTTTGAAACTCCCTGATGTGCTTTGTTTGATTTCACCAATCAAAATCTTAAAAGTGTGGGGCGGAGTTGACAAGGCCATGAGCAGTCAATGAGAACTCTACATGTTGTACACTCCTGATATCACTATATTAATCATGCCGTGGAATGCATAAGGCCTGAAACCACACTTCTGACATATTGACTGGTTAAATCAAGTAAAGCTATCAGAAGGCTTTCAAGAGCATGTCAAAACTGAATCAAAAATTCTGCCGAGTGGTAACAGATAAGGATGATGATCACCTTAGTTGTCTAAAATCACCAACAAACCAAATCTAAATACTTCTTAAATAATTTTGATGTAAAATAAAATGCCATCAGCTAATCAAGAAAACAAAATATGTCTCACTTAAGGTTTGTTGAAGCAGCAGGAATATAATGTACAATATTCTGAATATCACAGAGTTTCCATTTTCCCCTGAGAACATGAAGAAATAGATTCTATTCAAAGAAATGAGATCCCCATGATGTTCAGTAAATGTTCTGAGCCCCTGTTTGACTGGCACCCAATCTTTTCACGCACTACCAACCAACCTGACGAAATGTCGCCTCAACAAGGTTACTCGGAAAACAGCTCCTGGAAATATTTAACAGTGTTGACAAGAAGCTAACAAAACCATTTAACAACCCAACATAAAAAAATTAAAAGGTAAGTTCCCTTGTAAAGTTATCAAATTTATTCCAACCACATTCATGTATTCATGCATGCAGTGGAAGAAATTCAAATGGTCCAGTTGGGAATATTTTGTTTCAATTTGCTATAAATCCCTCCCCTCCCCTCTGACTAAGTCGACAATTCAACCAATCATCTTTTATTAATACCACATTAAGTATTTCCTGTTCACCTGTCATTTCATTTTTTACATTTAAATTTCATTTTCCAAATGTGTGACTCAAAAGTGAAAACTTCCATACAGTGCAATGAAAGTTCAAGGGCTTCTCTTGAAGCTTACTCTACCCCACCCCCACCCCACCCCCCCCCCCCACCCCCTCCACCCAAACACCAAACATCATTATAATTATTGGGCTGACAAAAAAGAATTCACAAATATCTTTAAAAATATCAAGACCATTATTCACATGTTTTTCGTCAAGTCACACTGTGTTACTATGCATTGAGCATAGGTCTATGCCACGTTTTTTCGCATGCAAATTTAATTTCCATGTATAAGGTATATATACACCCCATGGAGAAACAAAAAATGTCGTTGACTAAGGTGTTGGAAAGTTTGGTCAGGGAATTTGACAACTAAAGGATATAAATCTTTTCTTGATAGCTGTTTGATAGCTTTTAACAGCATCAGAGTTGACGTGCTTCTCAAAGTTTTTGTATCGGTGAAAAATCTTAAGACCAAAAGCACGTGCTTTTAATATAAACAAAAGCCGAAGATTCTTCAATTTTGAATAAATTACATGCTTATAATCTCAAACTGTATGTATATTTAGGGTAAACTATATCACGAATGAAGGACAAACTCAAGTGTTTCCTCACGCTAGTGTGGAAAGAATATCATTTTCACTGTTGCTACTGTTATGAGTATCAATTTGTGAGAAGCATGACAGCTTGAATCGAGCGTCTGGCGCGAAAAATAGGGCTTGGTCGATCATTGTTATATAATCAACGGGTGTTTTACTACGACATGCAACCCTACGTTTTACAAATAAAAAAGTGTCATTTCTCACCTGATCAAATCCAGAAAGGAATCCCTAGTAGTGTACGGATTTGGATCTGCCTTAGAACCAGTTGGGTTATCGGTCTTCCCGGGTTTAATGGAAGAAACTAAAACCATGCCCAAAATGGCGGCTAACAAGGTTGTTGTCATGTAAAACAACAAGGCACGTCGGCCGATCTTTCCGGTCGCTCTCGCATCCAGGTGCGACACGGCAGTGATCAGACTTGCCACAATAAGTGGAAGGATGATCACTTGAAGCATGTTCATGAGTAACTCGCCGGGAAAACCGATAAGCATGGTGGTAGTGGCCTTCTTCTCGGGGTTTTGGATTCCTTGAACGGTTCCGTTAATCAACGCGCCAATAAGAAAACCAACAGCAGCTCCGATGGCAAGGAGCACCACGAGCAGATTTCTCTTGATAACTCCCCCAAACGATCTACAGCAACGGCTGCAGGCGTTGTTTGAGCTTCCGAAAGACGTCGCCATTTTGCTATCACCGTCTTGCGTGTCCCTGTGGATCGAATGTCACACGTGAGTGAGCGTAGGTTATATTGAATGTCTGGATGTTAATTTACAAGACAAAAACGAAATTTGCATCTAAGTCAAGATAACGTCATTTATGTATATATCTTTTTTTCTTTTTTGGTGACCTCTGTTCTGTCAAAGATACTATAAAAACGCCCTAACTTACTCTAACTTCTTCTACGAATTAAATACTTCTCTCAGTAAGGAAAAAGACAGCAGACCCATTTACTTCCGGCAAGAAGACAGACAAAATAAATTCTTGAAATAAATAAATAACTAAATAAATATTTCGGTCTAGCTTCCTCATCGTTCCATATGAGATACCGATAGAAAATCCCGCGATTTAACGTTATTTTACGAGCACGACAGAGCGAGAATTATATCCACCTTATTCGATGGCTAAACATATATTTTGAGGGTAAGTAAGTGTTTTTCCGAGTCCGGCGGGGACAAAAAAAATATTTGAAAGTTCTCTCTCAAAATCGCACGAGCCTGAAAGCGAGTGCAATTTAAAAGAATTTTCAAATATCATGATTAGTGTATAAATCCTTAATTGCTCGAGCTTTCATACGATTACTCATTTACTGTTAGACTGAGAAAATTGCGAACGCACGCGCTTTAATTTGCACTCCAGTACAAATTAAAAATTAACGACAAATCGGCCTGCTCTCAGCCAATCACAAGGAAGTAATTTTCTCAGTCAAACAAGAAACATCAACAATACTACAACATTGTCCTTTAAAAGGCTTTAATTGTTTGTTTTTTTTGTTTTGTTTTGTTTTGTTTTTGTTTTTTTGTTGTTACTTTGAAGATAACCTTTATTTAGTCAGCTTAGTCTTCAACGACATAGTTACAGATTCGGATGTAGCTGGAGATCCTACGTCCATAACGGAATTTCACATAAATGAAGCTTTTTAAAATTAGCCTGCTAAACGCGGTGAAACTGAAAGGAAACTTGATCCCCCAGACCCGTCCCCAGACCTCATTCGCAGTGCTGAGTCAGTGCGGAACAGGGCACACGAAAAGTTAAAGTACCCCGCTCCTTTCCTGCTCTTCGCCAGCGAAAGACAACAGCGTCTGGGGACGAACTAGTTCTTATCTGCCATCCGCATAACGGTTTGTCACGTGATCACATCGTCATGTAATCTCTTCTCTGAGCCACAGACCGAAATATAACAGCCATAGAAATGTTCAGGAAAGGGCAACGGTCCTCGGGGTCGATTTCAAAATGATTCTTGATTCAAAAACAATCAACTTTATCGTGCTCGTTATAGATCCTTCTACTCACATATCACAGGAGACGATATTGTGACGTCGCGTACGTTAATTGCAGTCTAGAGATACACCAGGTGCTGGCGTGGTTTCAAGTTTTGAACCAAGCTATATAAGCCCCGATGGGGGGTACACGGTTGGGACACTGAAGTCCTTACCCTATACAAGATCAGCTTGCTCTTGCAACCCTATCCTAGTAGAGGTCTAGGAACCAAAAACCCCTACCCTATCCCAGGTCAGCTATTTTCCATGCAGAAACTGAAACATCACTATCGTAGTCCAACTTAATCAATATCTTACAAAGTCATTCTGAGTTTCAATTTCTATTACAGAATCCCGGGCAAAGAACCCTGTTCTAGGTTAAACTGTTTATACTGGCGACTTTTCCGGTAAATGCTGCCCTATTCTAGACCAAAACTGTCTGATTTCTATACCCTATCCTAGCCTAAACTGCCTGAAAACCATACCCTTCACAGCCGTAAATACCCACATAGCTTATATATGGTAGCCCCCCCCTGGCGGTTATAAGCTCATGCATCATGGACGTCGTCAAGGAAAACCGCATTTGGTATCCCGTTACTGAAAGCGCTCACAAAACATGTGATTGGTATTTCTGTTGTGCTTAGCAGTGCGCCAAGGTAACAAGCTAATAATAAAAAGATATCTGTTTGAAATGCAAAGCTGCGATTTGAAACCCATATCTGTTATTATAATTGAAGTGCCTCTACTCTCGATTGAAATATTAAGAGACAGCCGCAAGAGCGAAAAATCTATGTTAGTTGCGTATTCGGCTCCATGGTTTCGATGTTTGCTATTCGACTGTTCTATTTCCTGTGGAAGACTGTTTACAACCACCCTGCCTTGAGAAGTAAAACCTGCCTGGTTAATAGGATCTTTATGAGACTCCCCAAAAACGTATCAGAGGCCTAAAATGTATATTTGACTGTCTGCATGTCCTCTGGTGCTTGCGATAATACGATCTATTCGCTAGCGGATAAATGCTTACCCTGCTTTGTAATAAAACAAGGCTTATAAAACCCCTTAAGTCCGCCGTGCGCATAACAGTTTTAATACTGGAAAAATCACATGTACATACCTCGCAAGTTCCAGTGAAGATGACATTTCAATCGCTCCTGGTTTTGACGTTTCGGTAGTCTAAGATCCAAGTATTAAACTGACGAGAACAAGTTCAATGAAAGGTCTGCCTCTTTTATACTGTGTTACGTACTACTTAACTCAGTAACACTTGGAGAGCAATCAATTAAATGCCAGATAAGATGACTGTGTATGTGCTGTTTCTGCGGGGCTGACGTGCCCCGGTTCACCGAATCTTCGATCAAAAACACGCGAGCTATCTGCAAAACAAATTTCAAGTCTCTTGACTATTTCAAGAGGCTATTCATACACAGATAACAAACTCCCCGCAATTTCGTGCAGGAAGACAGTATTTAGATTGAAAGTTTACTCTATAGCTACTTTACGTCAGACGTTCTCTTTGTTGCGTGACCAGCGGACCGGATCGCGGCGTGTGAAATTAATTTTCTCTAAATTATTTCCAGAGGCATCAATGGGCGGACACAACACAACAATCGGTGCGTGTTCGGAACAAAAATACAGGACCAATTCATCTCGAGAATAAGGAGCTCATAAGTGTAACAATACTTTTCATTTTTCGTCACTTTTTGGTACCTCTGCAATAGTTTTAGAAATCAGCAGGAGTAATTCAACCATTCTTTATGGCTTGAAGGAAAATAAACCTCGATTAAAGGAAAGAGGTCCTGTGCTGACACAACAGGCCCGTCTGGGTTCGCAGGCTGCGGGACACAAAGCAGAAATAATCGACTGAAATCAGTGCGAGCATTTTAATAATCTTAATTAATTATCTTTTTCTTTCAGGAAAAGGATTTAAATAATGATTGAGCGAGAGGCAGTCAAAGCAAAGTGGTAGGGATTCGTCGGAGTTGTAGGTTGGATATTTTTTTCGCTTGCTTTTCTGAGACCAACCAATGGTGAAGAATGCAATCTCGGCATTTTTCTGCGACTAAAAGCGACGCAGGAACGTTGATCAATTAATTTTTAAAACGCGTTTCTCCTGAACGTGATCTCCACTGTTTGTTCATGTCATAATTGATGCAATGGTATGAAAAGCAGCACCGCGCGGAGTATGATAACACGTCAAAGAGGTGATGAGCGTCGGCGTAAATTTCATGTTTACATAAGCACTGTCTGTTTGTTTAGAACATTTACACTTCGAGCAACTTCTATAGAGGATGACGCGAAAGAACGCGCGGGGAGAAAGGTGCTCGCGCGAGGACGCGAAAGCGCGAAAAGAGAGGGACTTGCAAAAAACAGAGAATTTGAATTATGCGTTGCTCGCACAACGTTAAAAAATTTTAAATCTATCGGATGTTTAATGTTATAATTTGGGATAGTTTTTTTATAGAAGGGTCCGTGCCCAGCTTCTGATAATGATCTTATTTTGATGGAATGTGTTGCTTGACAAAGCTTTATCACCTAAAAGACGTTCATACCAAAATGTTGAACATGTTCAAAACTGATTTAACTAAACAAGGTTAAAAATTAGTCGCTCATACCGTACACACCTTGCAACTAAACAAGGCAAAAACCAGTATGATTCATAAAGAATGTTATAACGTCTTCCTATTACAAGCTGCTTATTGTAGAACTTGATCTGTGCCTTGTATCGGCATCATGCATAGACCGTTTAACCATGCGGTTTACTCGCATGCAACCACAACATCACTTCTGAATATAAACCCAATTAATTTTTAAACCCAAAATATTCTTCGGTAATAAGTTCCTCCCTTCTCCCTGAAGTAGTTGCGCAATAAATGCAGTGCTAACCGGCTTGGCTTGACATGTTCGCTTCACCCCACCTGGGTTTGTCTACTGGCCTTGGTCTGAATCTCCCACAAAGAACCTGCTTAGGTTTCTTGTTTTCTAAACTTTAATTTCTATTGGTTGTTTCAAGAACTTTATAGTTCGTTTCTGAAAGTCGCGTGAAAGTGTTTGGGTTAGTTTCCTGTATAGACGTTCAATCCTCCAAGGTCAGTTCGTCCCGTGTAGCCCACACATGGCTACCGTGGGCTATTTAAGTGCGTGTGCATTTGTTTGCCAAGTAGTAGAAGCTTTAGTGGTAGAAGCAGCAGTAGACGTTAGACGAAGAAAGTGCAAGACAAAAGTCCGTGTAATAAAAGCTCCAGAGACCATGGTCTCGGTACAACCTCGCTTAGAAGACTGAGAGATATCCAATAATAACATGTTTTTATGTCCTTCAGTCCGGGAAATTGTACAGCCTTTTAGACGACGAATAATTGATCCAAGACGAATAATTAACTCGCGATAAGTGTGGCTAGAGAAGTCGCTGTAGTATCCTGATTAAGAGACGCAAAGAACGAAGATGCCAACAGATGAAATCTTAACATAGACACTGGCCGTCTCCACCTTTAGCCTATAACTCGCACAAAACGACCCAAAATCGTTTTCCGATCGCCGTTGGTTTTCAGATGGTATGTATTATTCCATATGCTGCTATGCATTTAAATTAGTGTTTAATCAAAGAAAATGGCATCAATTAACAAGGCGAACACCTCGTTGAACTAAACTGAGTAAATTAATGCCCTATTCACATCAGCCAAACTAGTTCAAATTAACTAAATCAGGTTAAGGTTTTCCAATTTGTTGATTACTCTTTTCAGTCATTTTTAAGAGACAAATTTCAAACCAACCTGATGACATGTTTTAATCTTAACGTCAGCCCATAGCCTTTTTTTAGGTTGTGTTGGGATATTTTAATAAGAGGGTTTATGAGGGAGGGTTGGGGTGGGGGGGGGGGGGGTATGATCGCAATTTTACTTTATGAATGTTTGTTTTTTCAACAAAAGTTCTTCCCATGGTCTTTCTGTCACCATCCCGAATGTTGTACGCTTCACTAATTTATTGATCCCTTTTAGTGAGAGATGATGCCTTTAGGATGTTTACGTCTGTATGCCACTAACACAAAGCTTTGGACGCATATTCAAATAAGTTAATTTCGTGGCTCTGTCTTGACAGGCACAAAATCCTTAAAATCAGCCTTACTCTGCAACATATACTACAATACAGAAAATAAAGTCTGCTCTTTGGACTGACTCTACATGATAGCCGAAAAAATGACTCAGCGGAAGACGCGTGCTTTCTCGAATACTGAAATATTGATTTTGTCTTTTATTAACAATAATAACTTTAGCCTGGGGATACGTATAAATAACGATGCAAGAAAATTATTTTCTCGAGTTGTTTAATTAAAAATGATCAGAGAACTCGACCAAAGATATAGTTTCTGATACCATTTGATCTCAGTAAATGGAAGTAATAGTTAACTTTTATTGTTCCGATTCCACTGTGATACACGGTGTGCATTCGACCTGAACATAACTCCGTTGATTAATTATTGCAATGGCATGTAAATGATTCGAGGGCGACTTTTCTCGAGTTAATATACCAAAGCAATAGGCAAGCAAATTCTCTTACTTCCTGAAACTTTGATCATTTCCGAGCTTTTTTCTGTCGAAAAGCAAAGAATCGTCGATAACCTTAAAGCAAGAATGCCTCATTTCTTGAAAACAACTCTAACGGTGACTTTTGTCATCTTTTTGATCAGTATTTGGGCGTTAGAGGCGAAAATTGCTGGAAAGGTAAGTAAACTTTTATACCAAAACATTGAGCTCTCAGCCATTCTTAAAACCATGGATAACGAATTATGTTTTGCCCAAGAGAATTGACGATCATTTCTTCTGTCTAGTAAGAACAGGTAAAGAGATCGCTCATTTATTCTCAAACAAGACGATCTAAGATCATAAGTCGGGCTGTAACTAGACGTGCTATTAGCTGCGAGTGTTGATCATTTGCGGTGCGCAGCGATTCTAAAAATAGCATGTACAGATGCATGTCTCCAAGAAATATCATTAAACCGTAATCATCACGAAAACATTCCTTATTTTAACTGACCGATAGAAAAGTGAAAGCTACGATAATCGTAGTGAAGTTGATTTGAGTTGTGACGTCACTTATGTGTTTGAGGAGATTGGGGTCACTGTCTACAGTCTGCACTTCTCTGAGTTCATAATAATCTTGTCACCGAGTGAGTGTTTATAATAGCCTGGAAACACTGTAATAAGCTCGCAATGGATGGTACTTCTAATAGTACACATGCACCTGAGGGTTGGCTTCTACCATATTCGTCTCTTGCATGAGAATCAAATGTCTTATAACTCCCAATATCAGTATGATAGATACTGACGCCAATACATTCTATTGTCAGAATAAATGAAGAATAGTTTTGCAACAGGAGTGATTCAAAAGCCCTGTCTTTAGACATAATGTACTGATATCCCTCAATTATCGAATCACAATGATGTAGATTACCAGTGCAGCTTTCACTGTAATTAATTAAGCTGGTAAATTATTTTTCTCAGACATAGCGATCTCCAATCATTGACGATAATTCTGTTTGTATTGAATACACCTGCCCTGAACATTGTGACAGTGTTGAATACAATAATTGATTACCATCTCCATATTTTGTACCAGGTCATTACAGCTATGTATTCCTTTTATCCTATTATAAATCAAAGCGCTCAAACTCATAGCTAGCAACACATTGTTTTCCAGCAAAATTACCAAAGTACATAATATCACCTTGAACATATGGTGCCTAATGATTGTTAGAGTAGGATCAATACTATGAAGAGGATTTGTTTCAATGTCACTACACAGAGTAGCACAATGACCTATGTGGCTGGCGTTCTTGTACACACTTAATGATGTATTACAGCTGTACATATACAAAGATAGATATTTGCGGCCCAAAGACTCTCTGCAACTCGACGATTTGCGATTCAGTGTTGACCGTGTAGAATGCCATTTCTTTCTGATCTTTTGTACAGACTTGATACTGTCATTATTGCTCCTAATTCACGCGATCAAAACTAAAAATCGTAACCATATAATTAATAAATAAAGTCAAGAATCTGGGATATGATAGACGATTGATAGGTAAACAACCTCGCCAAGAGATTAGACTTCTGCAGTTTTTATTCGCGCTTTATCTGGAAAAAAATTTATTAAGCTTTGGCGGCCGTAAAGTAACAAAAACATCTGTCATTAAGTTTTGCAATTGAAACGAAAAGTTATTACTCCAGAGTTTCGACACGTTGAAATTGATACTTATTCTAGTGCAAGAATTGTGCAGTTAGTAAGAACTAAAGGGATAACTCATCCTTTGACCTATGTTTGAACGTAAAAAAGATGACACCATTTATTAACATATTCGACATAAATCTTTACCTTGCCGGGTCGACTCCGACATCCTGAAAAGAAAGTTCAGCCTTTATGTAGCCTGCGTAGCAAGCGTTTCCGTGGGGTTTGGAAGCAAAGAAAGACCGAGGAACGGGATTTTTGGTGCTTTGTCTGCGCGGAAAATGGGGCGAGAACCAAAAAAAAGAAAGAGGGGGTGGGCGAGGGGAAGGAAGGAAACGCTTGCAGACAAACCCCTAGATTTTGAAAACCTCCGTTCGCCAGCGAACGGAGCTCGTAATTGGCTGGGCTAGACCAATATTGTTGACATGTGTCGATCAAAGGTATTTTAATACCTTTGAGTGTCAGACAAAAGGGGAAGACGCGTTCGAAGCTTGGTTACGAAACGCTTTAACTTTTCTCGCTGAACGAGAGTTTAGTCGTCAGCTTCGACAGTACGGTAGAAATCCTGTAGTGCAATGCCGACGCTTTGGTTTTTCGAAGCCTGCACATTATTGCAGAAGCAAGCGTGACACAATTTGCAGCTGTTCCTTTAATTCTAACATCACTTTCTTGAATGCCACACGCGCCAAGGACGAGATTATAAACCACGGGACAGAAAATTGGCACTACTGCGTGGGAAAACCTAGTGATTTCGTCTGGCTTGTTACATGGCAACATGTTGTCGTAGGTACTCTGACATTTCATTAGAAGCATTTTTGTTGACAGCATTTAGAACCTCTGGATACAATTCTGAATGATTTGTTATAGTGTTAGCTGCGGCATGCAAGGTTTTTGTCACATATTTGCCTTACCAAAAATTTAGTCGTCTCGTCGCGGGGAATTCTTACGAGGAAATTTTATAAACAACTTTGACTTGGAGGCCGCCTAGGGGAAAGATTATCTTTATTCAGATACTGGTCAAGATTATCGTTATTTCCCCTCTCAGATGTTTGAAGCCTCTCCTGCCCAAATTACAAAGTTTGCCGAGAAGACTTTCCGTTGTTTGTTTTTGCTGCGGGCGATAACACTCGAACAGATTTGCGGATCTGGCGTTTCCAGCAAACGCTTCTTTACTGGAATAGCCTTTGTGGGAGTTGACTTGCTAATTTTACCTTGTATCGATTCCTGGACGAATGAATACAGTGATCCAAGATTTCGAATCCTGCGAGCACAAGGATTACTAACGCGACTGGAATACTTCTCACATTTTAACTTTCTGGCAGATTTGTGCTAAAACTTCACCCTTGCAGTCCTTCCTTTTAGACGGATTGAGTAGAAATATAGCTTGATTATAAATTACCAAATTTAATTCATCGAGATTTCTCCGTTCCCACTGTGCGCTCGTTGTTTCAGACATATTTTGACAAGTAAAGTTTATTTTGGTTCAAAGTTCACTTCCGCTACGGAAGGCCGAAGATCTTATTGGTTAATTTATGACAGCCCACGACAGCACGAAATCTCAGTGTGCGCACTCAGGCATGAAAGGCCAAGTGGGCGGTTTTTAAAATCCAGGGGTTTGTCTGCAAGCGTTTTCTTCCTTCCTTCCCCTCCCCCTCCCCCCTCTTTTACTCGCTCCATATTTCGCGCCGTAATTCTTTGCTTCCGAACCCCACAGAAACGCTTGCTACGCAGGCTAGCCTTTACGACGAGTCTGCGGTATTGCTCATTGCACGTGACTGAGCTTTGATACGAAAGATGCTCATATCAAGAAGAAAATAAAAATAGTAAATATAATATTAAGAAATATTTTAGCCTCATTAATCCTTCAGTGAAGCCGCTTTAATTTTCGGTAAAATGAGCGCACTACTCTGAGCGACACAACCTGGGAAAACGAAACTTTGCTAAATGTCAGCAAGCTAATCATTAATCACTTTCTACGGCTTTCTATACGGCTTCAGCATTTTTAATTTTGCGATTCAATAAAAGTTCGCGAAACCTCCTCTTAGGAAGAAAAAGAAAGGTAAAGAAAAGCTAAATTGTCTTTAAAATCGAGAAGACACATTTTGGGATAATTCTAGTAAATATAATAACCTCATCAGGCAATCAATCAAAATTATTTCTAGCCTAATTAATCCTTTATCCTACAATTAAACGGGGCGTGCGAGGCCGTTTATGAATATAATGGTTATTAAGGAGATGAAAAGAAAACTATTTGAGTACAACCACCAAACAACACTTTACGAATCATTTTTTTTTTTTTTTTTGCCAGTTTGATAACACATCTCCGCAAGAAAAAAAAAACGCCAAATAAACGTGGTGGAAGTATAACTGAAAAAAAAATCATAGTTACCTCAAATAATTTTTTCCCGCCTGCACACACACTCAAAACGTTCCTGCGCGGACCTAAGAGCCATAGACCTAATGATGCATATTTTTGCATTTGATTTTTTTTTCCTTTTTCTGCAACCATGATACGGACAAGAGGGAAAAATTCAGCGCCCTTGATGCCGCCGACACTGAAGCAGGTATGTTGAAAAATACACGTATTTAAGATCAAGAACAAGATACGCTGTTTGGGGATTTTCCTTTGCTTTGTAGAGCCTTAGCATTTCATTTCTTTCTCTCTATAAATTTGACCAGGCGGATTTCCGCTGCGGATAAAAAGAAATCTTTTGCAGTTTGGCCTCATGATCTTGTGTCAAACAAAAAGGAACCCTTTCGACTATAATGGCTACGGCTGCTACTGTGGACTAGGAGGAGGAGGAGAGCCTGTCGACGACATCGATGAGTAAACACAGCATCTTTAATAGTTTAAAAGCTACATTTATGTTTTAACCGATATATAATTGTTTTAGAATTGACACCTTCCGCATTAATTTATTGGGGACATTCTGATTGGGTGAAGATAAATAAAGTGCTGCTTCCTATATTCGACTTCCTAGAAATTATTACGCGAAATTCAGCTAAAGCGTGAGAACTTTTGAAGGATTTGAGAACGAAAGGATTGTGTTTTAACAAGAGGCTGTGATCTGGATCATAATCTCTTAGTTTTAAGTAAATACCTGAGTTGGGGATGAAACTTTTCTTTTTTTTTTTTTTTTTTTTTTTTTTTTAATTTTATTTACCAATGACATACGTTACTTACATTAAAGTTACTTACAGAAGAATAAAATATCTACAATTAACTTACAATCAAAAATAAATATATAATTAGCTTACGATAACAACTCTACAATATACAATGATGAGGAACACACTTATATATTAACTAACAGTACCGAGATTATTTACTAATAGATTATTCACATGAAATATACAAACGCGATTACATTGCTCACAAAAATTAATACTGACAATACTACAAAGCTTGAAAATTAAGAGATACAACAGAAGGGAGAATATTTTAATTAGCTTTGTGCTTTTAACAATGCAAAAAGAAGAAAGAAAAAGAGAAAAAAAAAAAAAAAAAAACGGTTACAGTTGTCATGCTGTTCAAAAAGTTCAAATAATAATAACGCCATCTACGTGATTAACAAAAAAAAAAGAAATAATACATAAATTAATTTGGGATTAGTACCCACTTTTTTTTAAAATAATCTTTCTTTTTGATCTTACTTTCCGTTTCATATTTGATGGCAATTTTAGTACGAAATCCTTGAATTGTGGGTTGAATTTGGCATCTCCTGCAGTCCCATATAAGTAGTTTACCAATGATTATAAAATAGTTCAGTAAGTTGAGTAAAGGGCATGGTTTGGATAATATTCCAAATAAAACATCTTGGAGGGAAAGATGAACCTGCTGATTTGAGATTTGGTGCCAGTAACCTTGGAACTCACTCCAGAATCGTTTAACAAAGGAGCAATGATAAAGTAGGTGGTATAAAGTTTCCGGTTCTGCCTTGCAAAATGAACATAGATCGTCTGTTTTAAAGCCTATTTTGTGTAATTTTGAATTAGTGTACAGAATAGAGTTGAGCACTTTGAATTGAAATCCTTTCACATAAGACTCAAGAACAACAGAGTGTGGTAGACTGAAGATTTGTCTCAGCTGATCGATAGAAAAGTTAAAATCGTTCTGCAGTTTGTTTATGATATTAGGCAATTGTGCTATTTTGCGAACAAGAAGTGAGTAATAGTCTTTTGATTTCTTTTTTCTGACGTCGAAGATGTTGTCGTCAATAAAGAAGGATGGAGGAGCTAAAGATGGACAGGAAATGATATTCTTTAAAAAGGACGGTATAGAATGGCGAAGGCCAGCCCATTGCAAATAACTAATATTGGCTATCTTGTCAGACCAGTGGCTGAGTGCGTCACTTATAGTTAAATCAAAATGTAGGTCTTGGATACGAATCACTCCCGCCTCAAAATACTTTTTGTAGAAGACTGGTCTTTTTTCGATACGAATTTCCTTATTATTCCAAATAATATTTTGCCAATCTCGTTGAGAGGCAAAGGAGTCACGAAACTCCGACCACCATGAGAGCATTTCACTGTAGAACTGAGAGAAGATGTTGTAATCCTTTATATCATAGTTACAATTTAAAAAGAAAAAACCTCCTATGGGATCCAGCAAGTGTTTTAGATATGATTTCCATGTTCCGTTGTTGTCATCAAATATACGTTTTATCCATGCCAGCCTTAAAGACTTAATCATGCAATTTATATCAATCATTTTTAAACCACCTTCCTCGTATTTATTTATAGCCGAAACTCGAGTGACCTTATCCGTCCCATTCCATAAAAATTTGAATAACAGTTGATTCAATTCTTTCACTAATTCTTTAGGTGTAGGCAGTACCGAGCAGACATAAACAAACTTTGGAATAAGAAATGATTTGATGATTGTAACCTTGCCGTACACAGATAATCCTCTAGAGGACCAGATGTTGATAAGTTTTTTAATACTATCCAAACGTTCAATGAAATTCTTTTCTTTTAATAGTTTTGGGTCGTACGTGAAGTACACCCCTAGTGCTTTAATTGGCTCGTTAGGCCATTTAATGCCAAACGGTTGTGCTTTGTTTCCTTTTGATGAACCAATCCACATACCCTCGGTTTTTGTGTTATTGATCTTGAGGCCTGAGATATTCTTAAAAAGGTCTAATACTTGAAATAGTACTTTGGCCGAGCTAGTGTTGGCGAGCATTGCTGTTGTATCATCAGCGTATTGTAATAGTTTTGTCTCTTCCTTGCCAATAGAGATACCCTTTATAGCTGGATTTTGACGAATGGCAATTGCTAACGTTTCTACAGCTACAATGAAAAGATAAGGAGAAAGTGGATCTCCCTGTCTAACGCCTCGTTCAAGTTTAAAAGGTTTTGAAATCATGCCGTTGTTAATTATGCAGCTTTGTATGTTTTTGTAGAACAGTTTTACCCAGCGGAGAAAGTCGGAACCAAAATTAAAGCTTCAAGGCATTTAAAAAGGAAATCCCATTCAATACTATCGAATGCCTTTTGAAAATCAATGAAAATCATTAAACCAGGGATGTTTTCTTTAACAGTCGAATCCATAATATCATAGATGGAGCGAATGGTTTCGGCGATAAAACGATCTTTAATATACCCTGTTTGATTATGATGAATGATATAAGGTAAGACATTTTTAATTCTCGAGGCTATTACCTTAGACATAATTTTCGCGTCCACGTTAACAAGAGAAATTGGGCGCCAATTTTCAATGAGAGAACGATCTTTACCTCTTTTTTCTATAAGTGTGATAAACGCTTGCTTTTGAGACTGGGACATCTCTCCTTTTTCGAAACAATCATTAACACATCTAATAAAGCAATCGCTGATTAAAGGCCAAAATTTTTTGTAGAACTCAATCGGAATTCCATCGTTCCCTGGAGTTTTGTTGTCTTGAAAAGTATCGAGAAGACGTAAACATTCCTCCGAAGAGATTTTACCTTCACATGATTTTTTTTGCTCTTCAGTTAATGTAGGAATATTTAAATCATTTAAAAAGGAATCAATTTTAAGTTCAATGTCCGGAAGAATATTATAAGTCTTGTACAAATCACAGTAGAATTGTTCTACTTCCTTTAGTATACAGAATGGATCCGTTTTGATTGCCCCGTTTATATGCAGTTTTCGTATGTGTTTCTTAACGTGATTTCTTTTTTCTAAGTTTAAGAAGTATTTTGTACTCTTCTCGCCTTGTTCGTGCCATCTGGCACGTGCACGCACAATAATTCCTTTTGTTTTCTCTTCGTAAAATGATTCTAATTGTTTCTGAGCTGCATCCAACAGGGTTGCATTGTTGTTGCTAGGGTTGGTTTCAGCAGCTTCTTTCGCTACGTTAAGTTTATTTTGGAGTTTTGTTTCTGTTTCATTTCTTTGCTTTGATCTTCTTTTGGAGTGACGGATAGCGTGGGCTCTTATGTTATATTTGATCCAATCCCACACACATCGATCATCAGAAAGTTCTTCCCGTCCTTCCGTAATCCACATTGGGATCATTTCAGTAATACTGTTGACATATTCTTCATCATCTAACAAAGAGCAATTCATCTTCCAGTAATTTGGTCCTCTACACTCGTTATATGGTTCTCCGCAAAATTCTAGATAGATCGCGTCGTGATCGGTTCTTATAGCTGGAATTATATTCGTCAGTTGTACAGAATCATTTAAGTTGTTCGAGATTAGCCAATAATCCAGGCGACAAAAAATTCGAGGAGATTTTTTACTCCATGTGAAACTTTTAACGTCTGGGTTTTTAATTCTCCAAATATCTACTAAATCAAGTTGGCTTTGCAAGCAAACGATGCGAGATGTGACAGATTTTCGTTGAATAAGAGTACCACCTTTCTTGTCAATAGTAGGATTAAGTGGACAATTAAAATCGCCTCCGATTACGATGTTGTTTTCGGAATCCAGATCCTCGTTTTGCAGCGTTATAACTAATTTGTTTAAGAAAGTTACAATTTCTTTATCTTTATTTGGTGCGTATATGTTTACTAGAACATATAACTTACCATTGATTTCAGTTTTCAAAATAATGTAACGTCCCAAAGGATCTAGAATTTTTTTATGTATGGTGCAGTCAACACCTTTCTTAATTAGAATTGCAACGCCGCGAGAATTAGAGCTGCCATGGCAAGTTATAAGCTCCGCACCCCATTCATTTCTCCACTGATTTTCCGCTTCTTTCGTGGAGTGAGTTTCTTGCAAAAATGAAATGTTTGCGCGTTTCCGGCACCAATTAAAAATAGCCCTCCTTTCTTTAAAATTGCTTATTCCCTTTACATTAAGCGATAATAGTTTTAGCACCTCGGTCATCCTTTGAGATCACAATTGTCGCTAATGTGACTGCAGAAGAAAGATTGAAACAAAGGAAAAAGTGATGATGAAGTATTTGAAATGACAACTGTAAATGCAAATCCAAAGTCGAAAATAAACAAGTATAACTTAGTTAACAAAAATAAATATGGTACAAAGCAAGTTACTTCGCGAATGCAAGGTGATCTAAAGACTAAATAGAACGGTTTCCACTGAACAGAAATGAGTACAATTAATAATACATAGCACAATACGAAAAATATAAGTTGAACTACATAAAGTAAAAACACAAATACATCAATTGTCCATCCGACGTGCATTTGAGAGCTACAGCTCTCCATCTGCTTGGGTATTACTGCTCATAATTACACCATAATATGGAAGATTTTCTGTTTCCTTTCCTCTGTAAACTTGACCATTTATTATCAGTTTGTCGACCTTAAAGAAGGCTTGTTGTTTGTCTCGCTTAGCTTTCTTCAGAACTGGGTATAGTTTTGCATGAATATCATCTATTTCTTTAGGATAATCATGTGCAAGTCCAATTCCGGTGTCTTTCAAGTTTTTGACTGAAGACCAAACAAATTGTTTGTCCTGGTAGAAACTGAATTTTGCAATAACAGGTCGTGGCTTATCAGGATTGTTTTGGTTGCGTCGAGTTGGCAAACGATGGACCCGCTCGAACCGAATATCATCAACATCCTCTTTTCGGATATTCATTTTTTCTTCAAACATAGATTTAACTAACTCCTCAGTATCACTGGGCGTCTCACCTCTTATCTCCGGCAAGTTGAATATCTTTATATTCTCTCTGCGGGTGTAAGCCTCCAGCTTAATGTTCCTGCATCTAAGCTGTTGGATGTCCGCTTTCAGCTTTCTGAGTTCATTATCGTTGTCGGCTGCCAGGGAACACGTGTTGACCATGCTAACCTTGAGTTCGGTTAACTCTTCTTGATTGGAAGCCACCGTAATTCTTAAATTCTTATTTTCCTCTTCCACCTGTGTTAAGCGTGTTTTTAAGGCATCTAATTCAGGCAGCACGGCTAAAAGTTGGTCAATTTTGGCCTCCATTCTCTGCATGTTTGCCGAAGCTTCACAGCAATGGCCGCACTCCGCGAGGGTTTCTTCGTCAGTTTGAGAGCCATTTTCGCGTTGTCTTTTGCGCAATGGCCTTCTTTCGCTTGAAACATCATTTCCTTGGTCTTCGTTCATAATAACTGCAGACGGAGAACTGAAAACCTTTCAAAATCACATATTTTTTTTCGAAATTACACAGAGCTCAAAAATGTACGTCCTTCGCCGTGCACTGCCGCTGACTCCTTCCGGGGATGAAACTTTTCAATACCTGATAGAAAAGGATAAGTTGAAGAGAATAATTAGTTGATGAACATCCAATATTTATGATTTTGTCAAGATTTTCAAATTACCCATTAACCCAAGTATGGGAAATCGACCGTGATAAACGCTTATGGAGAATTCTCTGTCGTCGAGTGCTTCGAGGTGCGAAAAAACACAGCGTAGGGACGTTTACAGAGGTTTGGGTCACAAGGGGTTGAGGGATTTCAGTTTGAATCTTAGATTTAACACGAATGACCAACGATAAACCTTTCCAAAGGACAGGTAAATGGTTCTAAGCAGCATCTTGAGTTGGAAGCTTAAGGCTCTGATTTAACGTGATTGCTGTTGCAGGTGTTGTCAGGTTCACGATGCATGTTACGGTCAGATCAGACATGAGGAACTCTGTACATTAGATTCGGACGTTTACTACAAAGGATACAAACGGGAAGGATGTAGCGAATGTGGTATGGGATCTCGTTAACTATTTACCAGAGGGACCCAAACGGCGTTAGGGACTTTCATTTTGCACTCTGGAACCCTAGGTTTTAGAGCCCGAAGGAAAATGTCGATTATCGTTCCCACGGCCTTTAAAGCAATGCAATGAAGCTTTGGAACATTACGTATTTAGTCTTGGAGGTCTGAAGCTCATTTGTTAACCCCCTAAGCCTCTTTGGGAACCTGTTGTTTTTTGTCTTATGCAGAGGCGTAGCGTGAGATTTTGAAGGTGTACACACAGCGCGCAAATACTAGGGGGGTCTGGGGGCATGCTCCCCCAGAAAATTTTGAAATTTAGGGTCTCGGAAATGCCATTTCCAACTATTTCCGCGGAAATTTTTTGTAAATAAATGCGACGGAAAATGCCGTAGTTGGTTGTTTATTTCACCCATCTTTAGAGTTTTCGGTAACCTACAACAAAAAATGGGGTAAGACAATGGTAAGAACAGGGCAAGACGCGCACTCTTTAGACGGGCGAACTCTGTTATAACATCATCAATGTCAACGTCCTTGTGCTTGGAAATGTGCAAAATTGCTAAAGAGCTCAACCTCCCATCTGCCATGGTACTTCGTAAGGGCGTTTTCGATCTCTTCATACTGCTGAAACTACGCTCAGCAGTGCAAGCAATCTCATTCCCAGAGTCTCCGTTCCCCTTGACCAGCGGTCGGAAAACAAGAGCTCTGGGAGCAACCATTTTGAAATAACCGACTTCTGCCCATCACTGCGCAGTCTGCATCTATGGCGCACGCCTGAAATGGTTGCTTCTAGAGCTCTCGTTTCCGACCGCTGGTCAAGGGGAACGGAGACTGGGAACGAGATTGCAGTGCAAGTTGATACAGGTACGTCAACAATGTTGTCACAGCAACATAAACTCCGGGATAGAATTGAGGGTTGTCATGATCAAGAGTCTCAACCAAAGTCTTTGGCTTCACATTACCATCCATTCCACTCCACTTTTGCCTCCATCTTTTGACCCCGGATTTGAATTCGCCCTTAGAGATGTCCATGTCACTGCCGAAGTAGCAGTAGATATCATTAACGGTTCTTTCTGTTGGCTCAGTGAGCTTCGCTGAAATATAGAATTAAAGCTAAAAGGGTGTTGGCTTCCTAAAACAACTAGAGAGTGAACAAGTCTAGGAAGCCAAATAACGTTTCTTGTCGTTTATGGATTAATTAAAAGGTACTGGGAAAACAAACACACAGGACAGTATAATTCGAAATTTAAAAATCTGTCCTATTTTATCGTAACTTTGACAAATGCTATAAGGGAGTAAAACTTTTTTTCCAGATTTCAACTGTACGCACGGGCGTACGTGCGTATATGGACGCTACACCCCTGTTATGTACGGGTGAATAGGAGTATGTGAATTTGGTAATC